>NC_089795.1:37562767-37655267 GCF_040412425.1 Macrobrachium rosenbergii
TATATATATATATATATATATATATATACATACACACAATTTATCTCGAGATGCTTTCCGTTCCTAGCAAATGCATACCTAAGCATTTTGTTTTCATGTGTTTAGCATTAAATTAGTCACATCCTGATCACGCATCAAAGCGTGTATGCCGTTTAATATTTATTGTTTTGAATATACAAACTTCAATTATGCTTTTAAAGTTTTAACATGTTGATGTTGATTTCATATCATATACAGTATATATATATATATATATATATATATATATATATATATATATATATATATATATATATATATATATATATATAATATGCGAAATCAACATATACGACGAAATAACTCAGAAAAATTATACATAAAAGAGTAGGGAAAACAGGATAAGAATGCTACAATAAGCACACAAAATACAATCACAGGCGCTTTCTTATTTCCCAAAGAAAGAGGCAGCAGCGTGCCTTTATAGAAATTAATTCTCAGAAGAAAAGAAAAACTTTAGAAAAAAAAGGGAAGGAAAGAAGGAAAGAAAGAGGGGGGAACCAGTGTCTTATAACTATTAACCTGAGAGGAAGGGGGTGGGGGAGAGGTGGGGGGGAGCAAAGCACCCAAACAACGCCCCCTTCTGAAGATTGGATTCTTTTTACTACGTCTTCTCTCGCATGATTGGGAGGGGCGGGAAGAGAGAGAGAGAGAGAGAGAGAGAGAGAGAGAGAGAGTGCTGGTGTATAGCAGAGGCAACCTGCCTGCGAGAAAGAAAGAGAGAGAGAAACAGCGGGGTGGAGGGGAGACAGAGAATCGGATAATAGACGGGGTAGTAGGAGAACGAGACAAAAAAACTAGACGTCAGGTGCAAGGATGGGCGAGGGAGAGAAGAATTGAAATAGTGAGGACGATGAAGCGTAGCCCCCGAGGTGATAAAGGGATGGCTAGAATGAATGGCAGGGACACTAAGGGTTGAGAGAGAGAGAGAGAGAGAGAGAGAGAGAGAGAGAGAGAGAGAGAGAGAGAGAGAGAGAGATAATACATGTGAACTGACTGACAAAATGATAAGGTGACAAGACTATAAAGATGAAATATAAAGAGAGAGAGAGAGAGAGAGAGAGAGAGAGAGAGAGAGAGAGAGAGAGAGAGAGAGAGAGAGAAAGAAATACTCGTGATACATTAGCAGAAACTAAAATGACACCCGTGAACCGACTGAGAAAATGAAAAAGCTGAGAGGACCACAATGTTAAAATATAACACTATTTATCAGTAGGCTCTAATTACCAGTACCGGAGACAGTAGGTAATATAAAACCGAGGAAAACAATCTCACCGTCCAAAAGACGGGGGACAAGGTCAATGACCCCAGAGTGAGAGGAGATAAGCGAGAAACATTAATGAACTGTTGCAACAGAGCCCTTTCCTTCTTTCTGTCAGAATTACGTTCAGAAACCAAAGAGCTAGAGAGCTATTTAAAGTCCGATATGGGGTACTTTTTATCGATACCGTGATGTTGATTCTTGATATCCTTCACTTAAATTCTTGCCAATCACGTCCAACTTTCTCTGTGTCTCTCTTACTAATGCAACCAAAAAAAACCCTGTTTATTTTTAGCCTAACACTTGCCTTCAAAAGCATCATATACAAGGAAAATCATAAGTACCTATGAATATGCTGACCTTAGATTAGAAAATATAATCAAATCTCTCTCTCTCTCTCTCTCTCTCTCTCTCTCTCTCTCTCTCTCTCTCTCCTCTCTTCTCTCTCTCTCTCGTACACAATTACAAGAGCATACAAACAACAGTGAGTAAAGCTATGCTTTCCACTTCAATATTCTATTGTTGTTGTTGTTTCACTAGGGTTAAATATAGTTTTGTCAACCCTTGTGCAAGTTTACATAATGGAACAACTGATACGTATGCTATCGTTTTTGAGATATCACAAACAAAATCACTGGAACATCTAAGGTGTTTTTGAGATATCACAAACAAAATCACTGGAACATCTAAGGTCCTCGATGATAAAAGGCCTTACGAGTGAAAGCTCTGGGAAAACCTGTCTTGAAATCAACAAAAAAATGTACAGAAACAGAGAGTCTAGCAACGTTTACTCAATTCAAAAATAAGGGGGAGCTTTCATAACGCACGAAAACCATTAAATAAAAACATAATTGACATCAAAGGAAATACAAAACAGAATACACAAAAACCATTGGTTTTTAGATGAAAATTCAGTGAAGACCAGGCAAACTGCAAATCTGACACCCTTAACTTTTCATAGCTGCACTAACAAGGGGGCTGACAGTCCTTGGTTCAGAGAATAACTACGGAACGAATGTCAATCAACGATTACGATAAAGTTCAAACCCACATAAAGCAGCATACAACATCCATCTACCTCATCGAGGGAATGCTTCGAAAATTGCTAATAATCATGTAATGAATGTGTAGAATATAGATGGTAAATATAAATGATATATGAGACAACACTCCCATAAATTCACACGTAGAAATTTCAGCTTCCATGTCAATAATTAAGGCTTGAAATTAATTTCTCAATGTCATCTATTAGTTTAATCGGCAGACGACGGCCACCAGAATAGTAATCTAAGCAAGAGAGAGTAGAAATTTCAGCTTCCATGTCAATAATTAAAATTAATTCTCAATGTTTATTAGTTTAATCGGCAAGACGACGGCCACCAGAATAGTAATTTCAATATCATCTAATTAGTTTAATCATGCAGACGACGGCCACCACAACAGTAATGGATTAGAGAGAGAGAGAGAGAGAGAGAGAGAGAGAGAGAGAGAGAGAGAGAGAGAGAGAGAGAGAGAGAGAGTAGAAATTTCAGCTTCCAGGTCAATAATTAAGGCTTGAAATTAATTTCTCAATGCCATCTATTAATTTAATCAAGCAGACGACAGCCACCAGAATAATAATCTTAGCATGGATTGAGCCAGAGAGAGAGAGAGAGAGAGAGAGAGAGAGAGAGAGAGAGAGAGAGAGAGAGCGCATCAACAACGCTTATGTACAGTGCATTAATGTTCTGATGGATATTCAATGCAAATTTTACCGATAACATCAGAATATTCAATCACAGTCTTAAATAATAAAATAAAATCTGGAAATGAAATTCCACGACAGTACGGAGGTCAAGGGACCTAAACCGAAGTGCAGCAAGCAAAGTGAATTCACAGGGGTCGTAGAGAGAGAGAGAGAGAGAGAGAGAGAGAGAGAGAGAGAGAGAGAGAGAGAGAAAGTCAACAGAAAAACTGGAAGAGCTGAGACTAGTTTACTGGAACTAGACGAGACAACCGGAAGGCATCATGCCAAGTCACCAACCACCAGAAAAGCTCCGTCCGGGTCCACGGAAAGAAACGATCCAAAGGATCGAAAAGAAACGATTCAAAGGATCGAAAAGATATGATCAAAAGGCTAGAAAAGAAACGATTCAAAGGCTCAAAAGGAAACGATCCCAAGTCTCGAAAAGAAATGATCGAAAGGCTCGAAAAGCAACCGTCAAAAGGCTCGAAAAGAAACGATCACAAGGCTGGAAAGAGAGTCCGTTCGGGGGAGTCGCCGTCAGCGTAACAACAGAGAGCCTAAACAGAGTTGAAGGAGATTAGAGACTCGCACAACATTCGCTGCTGCATGTGAAATTCCAACGCAGAAAAAACTAAACCATCGAGTGAATGATGTTGAAAAAGCAGTCTTCCACAAGCATGCCAGTGCTGAATAAGAAAGCTAAAGTTCTTGCATCGAGGCCGTAACGAATAAAGGTAACAGACTTAAAATAAACTAAATGGCGTTACTCCTCTAAGGTATAGGCGTAAAAATTAACAGGTAAAAATTAAATACTTCAATTGTAATAAATTTACACTTGAAAATCACGACTATATGTAATCGTGCCACTCCAGAAAGTACTAGCAATTCAATATTAAATTTACTAATAACAAAACGTGATTCGTCGACTTAAAAACACAAATAAAAACCTACAATGTATTTCCTAGGAAGCTGGAGGTAAAATTCTCCTAATGGACGATTCATCGGGGAAGGATATCTGCTTGTCATTCAGGTGTCTGCTCAGGTGCTATACCGCGGAAGGAAATCTGTGTAAGTCATTTTGCGACGTGTTCCCGTCAGGTCCTGGGTGTCCCTCTCTCCAGACAATCTCCGCCGGTGCACTTGGGAGACGGCACTCCAGAATCACGTCAATCATTTTGCCTTATGATGGATTTCCTCGTTCAAGAAAAGTGGAGCGCTCCCCATCTCCACCCCCAACCCCAACCCACACCTCCACCCCCATTCCCTCCTTCCAGAAATGACGGAAGTGAGAAAGTCTAAATGTAGGTGTGAGAGGATACAGACGAGACACTGCGCGGAGGGGAATGATGGGAAACGGGGCAAGAGGATAGGAAATGATGGGAGAGAGTGATGAGAGGGTAGGATACGGAATGAAAAGGGGTGAGGAGGAGACGAAATGATGGGAAGGGGGGTGAGATTATTGGAAATGATGGGAAGGAGGCGAGAGGATGAAAAATAATAGGGAGTACCTGTAAGTGCTAGAATATGGAATGAATCGGGTGAGAGGAAGGATAACGAAGGTGGGGTGAGAGGGCAGGAAATGATGGGAAGAAGGTGAGAGAAAAGGGAATGAAGGTGAGGGGGGTGAGAGAATAGAAAAGTAAACTACACGCTTGGAAATGAAGTGAAGAGAACGAGATGATACGTGACAATTATTTTAAAACGGTGCAAATGATGGGAAGGCCGAAGGGGAGAAGTGGTCTATCTCAAGAAACGCCACCTGTTTTCAAGGGCTGCGTAGGATTCTGCCCGGGGGTCTACTACGCCCTCCGTTCGTTACGACAAAACGATAACTTTCCCCCCAATCTTCAATCTATCAACTGCCATCTCCCGCCCCTTCTTGCGCCTCCATCATGCGTGTCACTGGAAAATGTATATATCCTTTATTCCCACGATGCAGACACACCATGCATCGCCTCGTCCTTTCAATCACTCATGCATTGGATTCTCCTCCTGGCCTGCTCATCACGCAGATTCTTCCACTTTTCGCCAACAGGGACAGTTCTCCAGCAAGAGAGAGAGAGAGAGAGAGAGAGAGAGAGAGAGAGAGAGAGAGAGAGAGAGAGAGATACGGTTGTTTGAAGGTGGAACATGGACCCATTATGATAATCATTTAGTCAAGTTCTCTAGTCAAGAAGTTGAATCTATACTAAATATACCCGAGTTGAAATACATGAACCTTAACTACAATGAGGACCAAATAACTAAGGAAACAATATTACTTCTTCACAAATACTTAACCAAAACACTCCCGTCCATCACTAAAGTGAAAAGCTCGCAGGTTATATAAAAGTAAGCAAGATTAAAATAGAAAAAAATTACCATACCTTCAGGAAGAAGCGTTTAAGGGGAAAAAAGCCCGGTGTAATGATTCGACAACACCGAACGGAGCTACCTGAATTGAAATCTCTTCACGGAATGTCCAAAGCAAAGAAAAAGAAGAGTAAACAAAAAATGCTCCAGATTCGCCGCGCAAGAAGAAACAACACCACAGGAGTATAGCAGCAGCAGCAGCAAGTTGCTCCTGCTGCTCCTCCCTCCTCCTCCTCCACCTCCACCTGTTCCTCCTCCGTCAAGGTGCCCTTAAAAAGAATTGTGAGGAAAAAGCGAACGGCGGGCCCAGCCACCCTAGGCAAAAGGGCAACAAAAACCTGCCCTGGATTGTCGTAGTTGAGTTTAACTCCTTTACTCTCTGCCTCTCTCTCTCTCTCTCTCTCTCTCTCTCTCTCTCTCTCTCTCTCCTTTCCTAACCCACAGAACATCCCCCGACCCCCTCCCCTGGACAATCTCTACTCTCTACCTACCCACCACTGCTCGGTCATCCTCAACAACCACTCCCAATTTTGATACAGTCCCATCTCTTTAGATGCGAGTTCCTATTGATAGTAGTCCTCTCTCTCTCTCTCTCTCTCTCTCTCTGGGGCTCAAAACGTTTAATTTCCAGCATAGTATTTGTCGGGTCAATGATCAGATGAGGTATACGGTAAATAATGTGTGGACATGACTTGTCCAAAATTTGAAAGCGAAAAGTTTCAGTATTTGTCACCGAAAGAAATTATTAAAGGTTTCTTTTCCTTTTACAGTTGCGACAAACTAAACTTTCACGATTATATGGTACTGCTAAACCTGCCTCAACAAATAAAATATAGTTGGAAATTAAACAAGCAAACACTGATCGTTTACGACCAAGAATAAGGAAAATTCATCAGATTAAATAGCCTTGACAGTACTGCTTTACATCTATTCTTAACAAACGAGTTTATATAAATTAATACTCCTACCTTGACAAGTATCATCCACTGCAAAACAGCTTTCCTGTTGGTAAACCTCAGTCAGTAAATACAAAACGAAAATTATATAATATAAAAGGAAAATCTTTACAACTAACAATACAAATTTCTCAGGTTCAGGGTTGCACCAAACAATTTCAACAGCGAGATAAATATTATCGAGACCTACATCGTTTGCTAAATTCTTCCTAAGCGAGAGGCAGATACGGACAGACAGACAAACAGATGCTCTTGGAAAGATTATCAGATGGAATATCGCCGGCAAAGTGACACTGAAAAAGAAGAATAAAAACAAATAGAAACCAACACTAAATTAAATGAACGCGAAGGGTTCCCCCTTTACCATACGTCAAAACTAAAACCTACAATCCATATGAAGAATATGGACACGCTTGAAATCACTATTGGGAATTAGAAACGTTTATGAAATTACCCTCACGATAAAATAAAGCCACAATCAAAACAACGATTAAAACAAAAAGTCTCTACACCGAAAGTGTCTGGCATTAAACTCGTTCAGTTTTGGAATGAAAGGCAAACTAGATCACCGGGGAGTGGATGACATAAACAAGAGAACTAAGGTTGGAAGCGAGGAATGACATAAATAAAACAACTCCTGAGGAATCAATGACAAACTAGAGATCACCGTGGAATGAACGATAAATACGAGTGCCCTGGAGAGTGAAAGGTAAAGAGCGCATATTTCAACGTAAACTAATTGGTTCAAGGACTGATCAAGAAATAAACACACTGCAAATAAAAAGAAAAATTATTCACAGTGAATGGAAAGAATGAGAATTAAGCCAACGCAGAAATGTACATAAAACCAGGCAGCGTCATGCAACTGGCTCATTAAAATTGTCAGGCATATACCCAGCACGATTTGACACGGCGTGCAGCTACACTGGGTGGCACTGACACCCTCTGGAACTAAGCGTAGATAGGTCAACTACATCTAAGGAATATTAGGATCCAAAGGTTATATAGAAGAAAAACGACGAGGAAAGGACTATCAACGTCAATATATATATATATATATATATATATATATATATATATATATATATATATATATATATATATATATATATATATAATAAAGAAAGTGACCTTGGATCCTGATATTCCTTAGACGTGGTTGACCTATCTATATATATATATATATATATATATATATATATATATATATATATATATATATATATATATATATATATATATATATATATATATATATATATACACACATTATATATATGTATGTGTGTGTTTGTGTGTATATATATATATACACACACATATACCTTTTCACAAAAAACTCAAAGCTTACTATACAGCAAAGAAGCATTTAAAGAAACAATGCAGAATGGTCCAGTCGAATAACTGGATCCAGCCATGAATATTAATAAGAAGAATCGACATAACTTGCACGCTATATCTCGCGTATCCAAAGACCTGAAGTTAAGGGGACATAACTCGTGTATTTTTTAAATGACCTCAAAAAGAGAGATTATTTATAACACCTATGCACCTAAAAGACAACTGGAAAAGAAAAAACGAATTGCCTCAAGTAACGAAAAAACAGTTCTGACGAGAGAGAGAGAGAGAGAGAGAGAGAGAGAGAGAGAGAGAGAGAGAGAGAGAGAGAGAGAGAGAGAGAGAGAGAGAATCTATAATATAAAACCTCTGGTACTGACAATATCTTAGCGTGACATCTAAAATTATAACACTACAAAAGAAAATAAAGTTCAGGAATGAGATAAGTCTGAATGGAATGCTGCACAGCAAAGACAACAGCCGAATAGATCTCTGGCAACAGAAACAACGGCAGGTAGTCAGGCATAATGATCTCTGCCCACCGAGATGCATTTATCATTATGGCCTCTAACAATGAGAGCAATCAAGTAAGACGACCTCTGTCAGTGATAAGCCATGGCATGATGATGTCTAGCAACGCGACCTATGTCAGTGATGGTCTATACTACAGATTAGCCTCTGGAAGTAAAATTTACCACGAATGATCTCTAATAAGAATGAACTTTTAATATTATTGGTGACAGCGTGACGAACTCAGGCGAAATGAAATTGCACAGTATATCGTAACTGTGAATGTATAATCATCAGTTTGGTCGTCATGTGTATCTAATACTAAAAAGTTTAATGATAAGTATACTCAAGTGGAGGAGTGTTTTGATGATGACGACAACAACAACAACAACAACAACAACAATAACAATAATAATAATAATAATAATAATAATAATAATAATACTCAGCATCAGTTATGCTGTTATGGTTCTCAGCTATACAGCAAATGGCCCCTTAAAATAAGTTTTGAAAAAAAAATGAGAACATCCTATTGTTCTTTTATTATTACTCTTACCTTCCAATGGAAAGCAACCAATCTTGAAAGTGCGTTTTATCACAAAGTTCAAAATTAAAGACACCCATATTACAACCAAGAAAATCTTATTGTCAATCACGACCTGCGTGTGTTGTTTTCTTAAATCTTCCTGAAGAAAATCAGACCATCAACTACATTCAACATCAGCTTGACTTCACTCTTGTCGAACTTTCATTAACGGAGGGTCTAATTAATCTCCAAGGCTTAACGGCAACCATAAAGACGTCTGGTCATCAAGTAACACTAACGCTGCAAGCACCGGAGTACCATAAAAACTCGGAGTTTCTAAATACCACTCATCCACACTGAACAACAAAAACCTGACAAGACCCTAAATCTACCTCAATATCGCCGACTTAATTTGAATATTACTGTAGGTCTAAGTAAAGTACTTCTTGATAATACAAAAGACCTATTTTTAAAAGAGATGTACAGGAGTCTCTCGGCACTTAAGAAATTAGGATATTCAATCTCATTCACATACACCATGGCAATAACTCATGTATTTGAGATGTACAGCATTCAAAAGAGTACACTTGCCTTTAAGTGTTATGCTACATAAACATCAGAAATAGAAACACGGTCAAGTAACAATCCTTGCAGAACAAACTAGGTTAAGTCAGTAAATCTTTATTGACAGCTTAGGAGAGAGAGAGAGAGAGAGAGAGAGAGAGAGAGAGAGAGAGAGAGAGAGAGAGAGAGAGAGAATCGGGAGGCCAGCACCTTTTCTACGTAGTTCCTTTCTTTCGAGGGATTCTGGTGTGACCGGGTATTCATTTTACAGTTGAGTGAACAGAAACATAGTGACCTTGGCCGCGTTTCCAAGTTGTAACGCCCGACTAACAATTGGGTCACTGTTCGTCAGTTAACAGCAGCAGTAGAATAACTTACGAATGCCACCATAAACACATCCTGGACTAATATAATATCTAATTGGGTTCCGCATTCAGGCGCAAAAGACCACACTTAGGAAGACGGAGTTTAATGGCTAGACTCTACAAACAACGAAAAGGCTTCAAGAATTTTGAAAAAATGTTCGAAGGTACATAAAATTTAATTGAAAACGCCTTCTCTGCTAAAGTAGGCAACAATATATTATATGTTAAGCCAGTACAATGAAAAAACACCCCTACATCTAAAATATTGTGCAGTTTTATCTCGAAATGACCTATGGAATTCTGACGAACGTTTGTATGGACAGTGTTCGATAGCAACTTAAAACAAAATGCAATCTGTTAGTTACTCTAAATTGTGCAGAAATTATATCCCCTCTCTTTTCATAGCTAAAAGTTGCCTGATGGAACATTAAATTTATCCGTATCGCAGTAAAATTTGTCCCAAGTGAGTATGCATTCGTTAAAGCAGGTACTTAAACAAGAAATTATTATTTTACAGCTGAATATGAGTTATGATTATTATTACCTTATAAATGTAAAAGCTCACTGGGGCATTGGGTAACGGGAATTTTTACGTCATTTTCATATAATTTTTCAAGCATAGAGTTATTCCTAAAGCGAAATAAATGGCTCAACTTCAACTAAGACAAATTATCTTGATATCTTTATTAATTTCTGCTACTGCTTTGTCACAACAACGTGGAAAAAATCCTGCCAAGAATTCGACTAAACCGAATTCAATCATCATTAACAAACTAAGTAGTAACACCAAAGGAGTATTCTAGGAACTTAGTTTTTGTATTCCTTCAGAACACCGAATGCTATTTCGAAAAATGGAACATTACACGCTGCTGCTTCTCGTTAGAAAATATCATACGAGAGAGACATCTAATTTATAGAGTACACCTTGTATTACAATAACCTATTTTCTAATACATTTTTTTCTGCAACACACTACAGAAAGAACTGAACTTTTTCCCTTATCTGTAGGAACCGACACCTTCACTCCACAAACGAACTGATGCATCTCAGCCGATCCAGTAAAACAAACACCAGATTGTTCATCTTAGCCAACTCGACTGTGGTTTAAGCGAGATTACATTATTAGTTTCGTTGCCGCCGTACAAGAATCTGAAAGCCGTTTAAGCTTTACAAAGCTTGGAAGTGTCTTTCATACCTTAATTACGCCTTCACACAGCTCATTAATCTTAAAAAACCACTTGCTTTGTAACAAAGTATAACCACCTCGAATTTTTTAAAACGCAAAAAATAAGAGGCATCACATACCTATCAACTGTCATCTCGATCACCCTCTCAGGACTTTTTGAGAAAACTTCACTTCTCGTGTAACTCTAATGATGCTTCATCCTGGATTTACATGTCTGAATCTCCTACGGCAAGAACGTTACAGACATTTTTTGTTTTTTAACAAGAGCAGTTATACTCTTCGTGCGTCGACCTGATAATGAAAGGTTTCATACACAATTCCACTCCGCCTAAAACGTGACTTGTATGCTCTCCAAATAGAGAGTCACTTTGGAAAAAAAAAAAAAAAAAAAAAAAGACAAATTCTCATCACATTCAAACAAGTTTAATACGCGCAAACGATTCTTCACTGCTGTTCACATTCTGTGTTCTTTTATTCCTCTTTCTACAGCTTAACGCTTACAGGAAATAAAAGAAAAATACCTTCAATCTTTGTGGAGTAACGGGTATTCACTAACCTCAGTCGTGTACAAGAGCACAATCAAATCACACGTCGGAAGGAAAATTTCTGCAATCATTTCCTTCCCGATTTCAGGGTTCCCAGTGCAAAGGGTACGCAAAAATGAGAAAAAAATGTGGTGCTGGGAGACCATTAACTCATTTACATTGCACAGAATACGCCAACGTGTCGAGCAGACTCAATATCCCCTTTTAAATTAATCACCACTAAAATTAAATCGCAGAATCAACGATATCAGTACACTATAGCAAAGTTCTGCCAATATCTTCGTCAAAAGTAAATCCGTCGGAAATATTACCATGAAGATTGCAACAGCTGAATATCAAACTTCTCTTCTACTCTTCGCTCGAAGCGGAACAAAGTTGAGAATCAGCCGAATAACGCATGAAAGATACGAGTCCGAGGAAATGAGGAGTTTGAAATTCGTTCCTGGAGGAACGAGTAATGCAAAAGCCAATTTCTCTTATTTCTTCTTATTTCTCTCTTCGTGGGAATGAGAGCAAGTGGTCTAAAATTATTTCCTATGTAGGTTATGCAGTCCAGTGTTTATGCTTCGCAGCTATACTGTAAAGCATAGTCATTGCAGTACGATGACCATACTTACCAATGTCAAGAGAAAAACTTCTCGATATAAATACCGCCACAACACGGCACGGACAAGTAACACACACAAATGTATACAGTATACTTACATACGTATATATATACACACGAACGAACACTGCAACTTTCATTTCCAGAACCTACGCCACTTCACTCACTCAGCAGATTTTAACAAACCGCATGAACATGTTTCTGGGGCTTCAAAGGGAAATAACCAAGCAAGCCTTTTGGGATGAAGTCGCGAGCCAAAGGACTACCCTCCATAGTGACAAGTACCTATCAAAGTTCCCCAATTACTAGGAACCAAATTCACAGTGGATAATATGGATTCCAGAAGGAATGGTCCATAGTCATAGCCCACCCGATATCGATCTCGGGATCCCAACTAAAACTTCTGATGAAAAATGTTTGGAGAGTGAAGAGCAGCTAATCTACAACATCTTTCCTTGGCCTGCAAAATGGCGCACAAACAAACCTCACACAACAAAAAAGTGTGGGACGCTTGCTCCTGAATATTATTGACGAGGGCACTGTAATCACTCTGGCGACATACCAGTTGGAGTGCAAGGTCACTCCCTAAAAGTATCTCTAAAAATTGTGACATGTACCAACCCATCTTATTGGCATGGTAACAGTCTCTCTCTCTCTCTCTCTCTCTCTCTCTCTCTCTCTCTCTCTCTCTGACGTGCTTGTTTTAATAACTCCCATTATTTGGCTCATGAGCTCACCTGTATTAATCCATGGTGACTGCATCTGAATGCGTTTATTATAGTAGAGTTAGAAAATATTGCTCTGCAGTGAAACTAACCCTGGAAAAAGTTATCAACACTATAGTGCCGAAAATAAACCATGTTTCCCTTCCCGATCACTTCAACTTTTTCCACATTCTTGGACATTTTCTAGCGGTTCATTCAAAACTCGGAAATACTTTTGTTTTTGTTTTGACTAATACGCTACTGAATGCTACATTTCCATTGAACTTTTTCATTAGCACCCCAAACTAACTTTGTAAGCTGGAAACATAATGCTACCAGGGACAGTCCTCTTGTTTTGACCTGAATAATATTGTAGGTACACTGGACGCAAAAAAAAGAAAAATAAATAAATAAATAAAAGCATCGGTGAACTCTTGATTCCAAAAGGGAAAAACATCTCGAGATGAAAGTATTTTTTCATCAGCTATATATATTTATATATATATATATATATATATATATATATATATATATATATATATATATATATATATATTTATATATATATATATATATATATATATATATATATATATATATATATATATATATATATATATATATATATATATATATATATGAGAGAGAGAGAGAGAGAGAGAGAGAGAGAGAGAGAGAGAGAGAGAGAGAGAGAGAGAAAGCTAGCCACTGTAACTTCCGTTACTTGTGCTCCTCACCAGAAGACAGATAAAATCATTCCAAAATCTTTGAAAAAATAAGGTTCTGGATAAAACTAACCAACTGAGCACTGATTAAAAAAAACACAAGAATTTCAGGAAAAAGGGTATAAAAAATACAAACATGCGCATGCTTGCACATACGCTTAGTCAACTCAAAAACAGTACATTAGTGCATAAAGAAATATTTTAGGAGGTAAAGTGAAGCTCTATTCCGTCTAGTGAAGGCAGATCCTCGTGAAAAATTACATCCTCGTAAGTAATGTGAGGAATTATCCATCTTGGGGAAATAAGTACCCGGAAAGAAGTGAAGGATTAACTGCTTTCAAGATGAATGAAGGATTGTTCTTGGAAGGAAAAAATGATGGATAACCTTCGTCTGCGCAGTGGAGTAGGATTACTCTTTCACTCTTACTAAATGTAGGATTAAGATGTTGGACTGAACTGAATACAGAATTGGCCAAAGGCCAAGCACTGGGACCAATGAGGTCATTCAGCGCTGAAACGGAAATTGACAGTAAAAGGTTTGAAAGGTGTAACAGGAGGAAAACCTCGCAGTTAGACTATGGATCAATTGTTAGGGGAGCGTGGAAAGTAAGATGGAAGACAGAGAATATGAATGGAAGTACAGTAAAATGAACAAAATGGGTTGCAGTTAGGGGCAGAAGGCACGCTGCAAAGAACCTTAAGTAATGCCTACAGTGCACCGCATGAGGTGCACTGACGGCACTACCCACCTACGGGGATTAAAGTGTTGGCGATAACTAAGAGATACTGTCCCTATAAATTAATATACTGATTTAAAGTGGAATGACATTTTCCTACAAAACGACACTGACACAATGGGAGAAACTTCACCTCAACAAATAAGGGCGTGCAGGTATCACCAGCTCCGAAAGTAGTAGGACAGGCAAAGTTTCCAGTTTAGATGCAAGAATTTCTATTTTATGGTACGGGAAGCGTCAGGGAAAAAGCTAGGATCTATTTTAAGCCTGTTCATATTGTATAGTAAACCAACAATGAACGACTTAAGTCCAATCATAAAATAATAAATGATACCAATCGGATTCCCAATAAGATATCAAATTCGTCGAATAACTTTTAAATAAATTTCAAAGCCGTACAATCGCTGCTTAAACTGAAGAAATTACCTTTCAATACATAATTGTACATTAACAGGAATGAACTCTCGGAACTATGATCAGCAAAGATAGTTTCAAAAATGAAAATTCCAGCCAGCATCTTAGTCACCCCATTTCTTCTTCCCTGATGAGAGAGAGAGAGAGAGAGAGAGAGAGAGAGAGAGAGAGAGAGAGAGAGAGAGAGAGAGAGAGAGAGAGAGGATCGTTTTCACCGACGCACCACAAATTCCTAGAAGTGTTATTAATGGCAATGATTACATGAAGCAAGTTGCATATCGCTATTATGAACCTTGTGTCATCCCATCGCATTACACAACGTGATCAAATTACAAATTAACAATAAACCCGACGAATAACGAGTTACTTTTATAAACGTTTGCATTAACACGATACCATATAAATAGCAGGTGAATATATGTGACAAAACACACCAGAGTAAATATTAAAAATAAAAAGTCAAGAGGAACTCACCTCAAATCATTTGGTTCCTATTTACTGGTTCTCATTCATTTTTTTTAAGTCGAAACTGAACCCTACTCTTTCATTTCACTTACCTGGAAAGAAAAGAAAATAATCGTTAACACAAGTATAAACTAAGATGGTCAGAATTTGTTTTGATCACAGGAAGCTGACAACGCCTTGCACCTTCATTAGTCAGCAGAGACAAATGAAGAGCACAACTAACAACTATTAGTTTAAGAAGCATTTCACAAAGGGGTATTTCTGCAACTAGTTTTCTATCCTTTTCCTGTTGATTTGTTAAAATAAAAGTTGTACAAACTCTTGCTGAGGACAATGAAGTACCTCTCAAACACCGCATTTAAAGCATATAAAATATGTGTATATTCATATATATATATATATATATATATATATATATATATATATATATATATATATATATATATATATATATAATATATATAATATATATATATATATATAATATATATATATATATATATATATATATATATATATATATATATATATATAATGTATGTATACGCATGCATGCATGTAGAATAATAATAATAATAATAATAATAATAATAATAATAATAATAATAATAATAATAATAATAAAATAATAATGATAAATCGACCCCTGGCCTTAAAACACAAGGCAAGCCATAAGTATTCTCTCGCGAGAAAGGTAATCAAATCTCGCCAATTTTCTGCCAGTTTGTTTTGACCAAGCCACCGTTACAAACAAGATCACTTACTTGCCCCCAGGAAAAACCCTTTTTCAATTCAGTCCCCTTTGGAATCACTTTCCACGAAGCTTGTATATGAGAAAGAGCTCACTTTTATGCACGTTTTGAAACGCGCATATGTTGCGATATGAACGCAAGCTTTTAAGCGTGCGCTTAAGGGCGACTGTTAGTGTTTTCTAAGTGTGTAAGATTATTTACAACAATTCTCATGAATAATCACTGACGTAGTTTCAAAATATTTCAGACTACTTTTCAGGTACGTTCAATTTCTCCCGTTTTTTCCAAGTTCCCAAATTTCTAACATTCTTTTTTTTTTTTTAATATTCAGTTCAGAACTTTCTATGAAGGTTATTGCATTCAGGTCATGAACGCTGAAAGCCTTGAGCATTTTTGCTTAGTGCAATATTCAACGGTCAAAACTGGACATTTTCTCTAACTGCGGTCACGTATAACAGAGCAAATTCAGACGAAATAAAATGCAATGCATTTTACAGACTAAAATCTTTGAATAATTACATAATGCTGGCACGCACACATACATACCTATATATGTATAAAATATGAAATGCCCAGACCTACTTCGTTGACAACTGTGAGATGAGAGGCTGATGCTGAGTGGAGATCTATGGTAGATAAAGCACAGCAAATACAAAGAAGACTACGTTACGTCATGCGGCGTTTGTATACAATGCGCATGTGTGTGTATGTATATATATACGTTATATATATATACAGTATACATATACATATATATGTAATAACCCGTGTATATATATACACATATATAGTGTATATATACACACATTCAGTATATGCAATTGCACGGATTGACAAACCTCATGTCAGCTTAATACCATCAAGAAGCAAGAGAAAAATTATATGAACAGAATTTTGTAAGTGGGAATCCATTAATACACGCGGCCGTTGTTCCCTCATCAAAAAAAAATAATAAAAAGTAAAAATTTAAAAGGAAGATATCGGCGACTGATTTCACCTCACTATATAAACTTTTTTAAAGATAATCGTAAGCTGAAAGCAAGTATACAGTAAGAGGCGAGATGAAGTAATACCGATTAAGATTAATTACTCATGTTGCATCAAAGACTTCGGTTGGTCATTCAGGTATAAGGCTCAAGATAAATAAACGGAAGGGAAAATTTGAAGACACTTCTAACAATGGACTTCATCCATAGTCACCATGGGCATTTGTAGATTAGTCCCTTAAATAGCATTTACTCACGAAAAATAAATAATCAAGCTTTCTGGATTTTAGGGATGCTTTAAAGTTTCACAAATGTAGAGAATAAAAACGTCTAGAAAAATCCAATAAGAAACCTCTTACTATTTCTTTAGAATTAACATGAAAAATTACGATAGTGGAATTCCCTTCCATAATCATTCTGCGCAGATTATACAAGTTACAGCAAAGTGAATAAAGAAAAGAGACCATTGTGAATTCTGCAATATCCTTTCTTGATACAGTCTAAATAAATAGAGTGGAGGTAGTTACAACAAAAAGAGACCTAGCCCGTAGCAAAAATAGAAAAGAGCATCTAGAAACAATTCGAAAAAGGTATCTGATGGATACCACACTTCAGAGAAAAATCTACCGAAAGATATTCCTCCCACACAGGCAACAATCCATTATCTCCGCAAATCCATGACAGATTAGTTGCCAGAGAACAAACTCAATTTGTTCGTATAATTTCTTTTTATGGAAGTCCACGAACGATCTTCTCTACGACTTTTGTTTCCTACTGGAAAGCACAAGTAACTGCAACATGATTACTTCGTGATAGGATGTAACAGCAAGCTACGAAAAAGCAAGTCTTAAAAATATATAAATGCAAACATTTATACTACCTAATCGATTTGAAAGCATCGTTTGACTATAATCATATTCTCTCTCTCTCTCTCTCTCTCTCTCTCTCTCTCTCTCTCGTATCCATGGCGATAGTCGTTGAGACGCCAATCACATAAGTAACTCGATCAATCCTTCAAGTCCCTTTACCACAACGTTTACATTACAATAATAATAATAATAATAATAATAATAATAATAATAATAATACGGGAGGAGACCTTCTATGCGGGCAGTTACATTAAAAATTGTAGCTGTTTCCACAGTCTTCTCTATTCTTCTTATTATCTTTTTTTTTCCTCAGCCTGTAGCTGGTACATCAGGTTTCCCAAGGACATAACAAAGATTTCTGTTTTCTTAGGTTTCTTTCCTCTGACGTTTCAAGCGCTCTCAGGCGTTTATCTTCAAAGAGTGAATGAATGGCATGCAGGTTACAAAGATGATAATAATAATAATAATAATAATAATAATAATAATAATAATAATAATAATAATAATAATAATAATAATAATAATAATAATAGTTTTTAACTGGAAAGGCCTAAAAGGTTTCGACAACATTTTAAGTCCTTAAATCTCAGCTGGTCTCGGGTTTAAAAAGAAAAGGAAATGTTAATGGAAACGAGGGTTTAAACTTATTCTAATGAAGGCACAGAGACTTCAAATGCACCAAGTCAAAGAGGTCAGTATATTCCCGCAACTTCCAACCAAAGATATAAAACGATGTACAGTATATGCCTACTGTCTTCTCAATAAGAAACGCGACCTTGAAATTTACTGAAGATTCTTTTCCGACTTTCTTCCTAGCCATCTGCTCAGGTAATCAATCCATTTTCTGTAACCTTGAGAGACTGTGATGCGATCTTTTAACTTACTGACATTTCTTCTCGTTTCTTCTTTGCCATCTGCTCTGGCAGTTATCAAGACTTGGTAACCGTGACGGACTGAGATCACGTCTAAATTGCTAAAATCTTTTTTTTTTTAAACAGTGAACTCCACAACCCTTGAACCCTTGATATTTCAGCCATAAAGGGAAAATTTCTAATCGAACACTACGCACTTTTTAAAAAGTATTATTATTATTATTATTATTATTATTATTATTATTATTTTACCCAATATGAACGGTGGCATAAGATTCATCAAAGAATGAATTAAAAACATTCAAAAGTCACATCAATTTTAACAAAACTAATCTTGGTCTAGTGCCATAAATATACTAACACAATCTTACCAAATATTGAAAACTTTGCTCAAATGTTCAACAATGGCAAGCTATTATTGCTGAAATGCGACGAAAACGTTTTCTTTAATTTACAATAAATAAGCACAAACAAGCAAACACTCATCTATCTACATCTCTTGAATTTAAAAAATCTAATATTTGAGAACACTGGTACATAATTCAACGTCACTCAGTATCAGCACGAGGTATTTTTTCTCTTGTCCCATACCTGTCGACAACACGTTGCACATACAACATAATGTCACATCCTTGAAGGCTTCATTCAAATGGCCGTAATGGCTTTATCGGAACTACGCTACCGGGCCTTTTGTGCATTAAATTGAAACGTCAAGACGATGTCATGAGTAACATGGTTATGTGAGGTGTCTGGTTTGCGTACGCTAATGTATACAAATAAATTTTACTCATATATGTAAAGAGATATTATTATTTAACCTGTGCCAATGAAGCGTGCATCATGTACGTCGTCGTCTTGACTGATGCATAAGTAGTCTAGGTTAAACTGTAGCTTAAGATCAATCATATAATCAAATTAACATGCTAACAAAGAGAGCAATACACTTTAAAAAACTTAGGTCGCTCTTTATTAACTTCACAAGTAATAAAAGCTGAAAAATTTTCTAACAATGGAAATTATTTATCACTAACATTCCCTGGTACAAAATACCTTCAGAGTACTGACGCCAGAAAAAATGACTTGCACATTTAGAGTGATATACTCAAGGAGCTGTAACTCAAGTGCTTGATCAAAACAAAGCCAAGAAAAGCTAATTATCTGAGCAGGAATCCGATATATTAACTTCAGCAAATAATAATGATCATATCAAATCGACAAAGCAGAATACTGTATCCAAGAAGTTTTCGGCTGGGTATTACCAATGTTAAACTTTTTTTCATTCATGAGGAGCACCACGTTCTAAGTTATGAAGGAGGCATGCAAAACATGCACTTGGTTACATTTACATACCAATAGCTGTAATGTTATTGCAAAAATTACTCTTACATATATAGACGCATGCATGCACATACACTTTTATATATATATATATATATATATATATATATATATATATATATATATATATATATATATATATATATATATATATATATATATATATATATATATATATATATATATATATATATATATCTCCCATCTTACAAATTAAAGCATAATTTCCTTTAGTTTTTCCAGCTCCTGTTTTTCATCTTGGTATCTCGTGCTTTGATTAAAAATACTGCTTTCAGCTTTTCCAAGTTTGCAGAAATGTTTTTCCATCCCATTTCGTGCCTTAACACTTGTCGCCCGCCACACTTAAAAATAGTTGCCTTCGTAATAACTCTTTCACGTACAGTCTGCTTTTTAACTTTCATGTTTAAGGACATTAGTGGTGGTTTTTTCGTCTTTTACTTCTTAAAATATAAGATATCTTTTTCATTTTCCCACAAAAATTCAAAATTTTCTTTCACTTCTCGCTTATAACTAAGACAATTGTTTTTTTTTCGGTTTTAGTCTATAGCCCTCTCTATCATTTATCTACTATTTACAATGATGCGCTCTTCTTGTTTAAGATTATATATTCCTATATATTCGTTTATCGCTTAAATCTAAACATCACAGATTTCCTTTATGAATTTTGAGTCTCCAGCCCTCTCTATCCTTATCTAGCAATTCGAACGGTGCTCTGTGCTCCTTGTTTAAGAATAATATGTATGTATGTACGTATGTATATATATATATATATATATATATATATATATATATATATATATATATATATATATATATATATATATATATATATATATATATATATATCATATAGGAGGGAGGGACTTACATCTCTTCAAGAATAAGGATCAATTCTGTTCCGTTCTTATCACTAAAAATCAACATTTTTCTTTCCTCCTAGAAAACGGGCTTGACTTTCCCAGCCGTAAGTTAAAAGAGACTTCTTTCCCGCTTAACAAGTCCAAAGGTACAATCCCTCATCTCCTCCTGGTTTCCAAGGATAAGAGCATCACTTAAACTAATCGCATATCGTCCGCTTCGTTTAATCCTATATGCCTCCCATCTAGCTAATTAGACACACCACCAGCCCGGTTCATAACAACCGATTACACCGAAATTCACCTTTTTTCCCCCCGGATTTTTTTTCCTCCTTTTCCCTCTCGCCATTCATCACAGAGAATAAAAGCAGCAGCATCCGATATTCGGTGCTGTACTGAATACTCTCGTTAACCCTTCAACGCACTCCAAAGAGTCTTCTCTCACACGGCAGGGCAACGCGTCAGCTCTGCACTAGAGCAGGCAAATCGTTATATGGATTGTCCATGTGTAACACGCGTCTTAATGAAGTAGGGGAAAAAAGAGCAGAGAAAATAAACTGCGGTTTGATTATTTGGTTGTGTTTAACTATGTGGATGGGGTACAGCAAAACATGGTAACATCGGTAAAGTCATTTTTCTACATGGCCTTGTTCACACTGGGGCAAAATCACTGGTGAACAATCTTTGAACTTTTACTTGTGTTATTCAACGTTACATGATTAAACAACCGTAATTTCCTGCTCTTTGTAAGGAAATATATTTTTTTCAGTTTATACTCTGAAAACTCCCTTACAAAAACAGACACACTTATTACACGACTTGAAAGAAGTGGTAGTTATTTCTGTCGGCATTATTCTGCTATTAATAATAATAATAATAATAATAATAATAATAATAATAATAATAATAATAATAATAATAATAATAATAATAATAATACGTTCTAAGCAAAATCAGTTAAGATTTTTTTTGAAAAACTCAATCCAACTCAGACTGGAAAAAAATCTTCTAAACGGTGAAACTAACCCCAATAAGATTTCATACCCTTAAACGGATATTCCAGTCCTTTTGACATTCAACCATGACCCAATGATACGACCTGTAAAGAAATTCAGGTCACACGTACATGCGCGAGAGCACACACGCGCACACAAAACTTCTGAGCGCGTGCACAAGCAACAAATGAAAATTGGGTCACAAGCACGAATGAGCTAACTCGCGACGACCTTCACACAGCATCTCTCAAAAGAGCACCAGCTCCAAGGCCTGTTTTGATTTGTGTGTGTGTGTGTGTGTGTGTGTGTGTGTGTGTGTGTGTGTGTGTGTGTGTAGAGAGAGAGAGAGAGAGAGAGAGAGAGAGAGAGAGAGAGAGAGAGAGAGAGAGAGAGAGAGAGAGAGAGAGAGAGAGAGAGCGAAACGAGCACTTCGTATAAAAAATTACAAAAACGGTATACATTTTTCCTTAAAACCTGTAAAGACAAATAGTCATTGACAACAGAGAGAGAGAGAGAGAGAGAGAGAGAGAGAGAGAGAGAGAGAGAGAGAGAGAGAGACTTCGTATAAAAATTGATTACAGAGACGGCACAGATTTTTCTTTAAAACCTGTAAAGACAACCAGACATTGACAACAGAGAGAGAGAGAGAGAGAGAGAGAGAGAGAGAGAGAGAGAGAGAGAGAGAGAGAGAGAGAGAGAGAGAGAGAGAGATTGTGTAAAATGCGTAATTGGAGCAGAGAGAATGGGGACACGAGGGCGCGATAGCAAGATGGAGGGGGCCACTGAGATTAATGAGATGAGGAGGAAAACAGGAGATAGGAGATGGATGAGAGGAAGGCTGAAGGACAAGCCGGGAAGGGAAGAGAGTAAAGGGGAATGGAAAAGGGGCAGAGGGTGGTAAGGAAATGAGAAAATGGAGGGAGAACCAAGTTTAAAGTTGAAAGCTTGAAGAAGACAGTGATCAGTCTATTAGAGACACATAATCTCAAACTTCCTTAAATAATTGAAGTACCGAAGCTCCAAATGTGAATAAAATCAAATGATTTAAATTTGTTTAAAAATCCCAAGCTTCGATATATAACTTTGTTATCAGCCTCAGCATGATAACTCATCTTAGCCACGAACTGTCAAACTCCTTTTGTGGAAATCCCCTTTCACTCGGTGATATTAATTTTGGCGAGGGACCAGTAGAACAGTTCTGTGACACAAGATTAACAGCTATCATTTCACTTTCCACTATACGTAACAAGTATCTAAAGGCGTCTCCAAATTTCCACTTTTTGCTTTACAAGATACGAGGCGAATATCATCTGTGCCTTGAACTTACTTCTCAAACTTAACATGCTTGCTCTGCTCCGAAATTAACATATGAGTGGGGAAACTGCTTTCCTATAATGTTATTTTACGACTTTCAACATATCTTCCTACTTTGGAAAGAAATTATCGTAGACCTGTTGACGAAGCAGAATACTCTTCAGAATAAAATTTGATCTTAAATTACTTGAAATAGATGCAAATAATAATAGCAGGTGCAAAAACTACACATATACATACTCTACACACACATACACACACACACACACACACACATATATATATATATATATATATATATATATATATATATATATATATATATATATATACATATATAAAAATTTAATCTGAATAAAAATTTAATCTGAATAGGGATACGATTTTCGTCTAACCTTTGTTTTCATTAATCTTTCTTCACTTGCGATGAAACTAGGTTGAAAAATGACAAAGCACCACTTTCGGGTAAACTGAACATCAAACAATACACTGCAATCACAATCATAATCTTTCTAAGCTTTTTATTTTGTTTTCGAGTTTTTATGAGAGAATGTAAACTAAACGACACATGCACGAGGTATTCAATACATGAAAGGTTATGATGTATATGTATCTACATTACATACATCTATGTATACAAAAAAGCACTTATTCTGGTTTATATTCTTGCGGAATTATACAGAGTCGAAGACAATGATCTACCAATAAGAACACCCTTTACAACAATGTCTGCTTTTGTTGTGAGCCTTATCAGCAACCTTCCAAAATCTTCAGCACTTGCCTAAATTTTTCCTGAAAGTACAAACATCTCTATCATGAAATTTCAGTTACAGGAAACAAAACTCTAAAAACTACCTTTTGTTGCACAATTCCGTTTTCCACCAAACAACACAAGTCCGTAACGCTGGAACAAGAGAAGGCAATAGAGTGAGCCATACTTCCCTTCCCTTCCCTTCGATATGAAAGATAAGCTATCTTTACAAGCCTTATCATACGGTATCGAACGAACATCAAAGGAAATTTAATACTAAGATCAAAAGGTTTCTGATGCTTTTGTCTGTCATTAGATTAAACGATTAACAAATACGTTACATAAATTCTGAAAACAACAAACACTGCAATATAATATATATATATATATATATATATATATATATATATATATATATATATATATATATATATATATATATATATGTGCATAAATGTAACGTGATTTACCTCTCAATCAAAGCACTTAATAAGATTCCTGATTTTCTCTCTCTCTCTCTCTCTCTCTCTCTCTCTCTCTCTCTCTCTCTCTCTCTATATATATATATATATATATATATATATATATATATATATATATATATACATATCGACACACCAGCGCCATCATCCCCAACCCTCCCTTCCGAGGAACGAGTCATCAAATTTTCAACGAAGACCTTGGGCATCAAATATCGAGAAACCGTAGTGATACCGAGCTCGCAAAAAGGAAAACAACATATCCACTCCATTTTTAAATCGGGTTAATGCACCTTAACCTTCCAATTTCACCAACCTTGAATGTCTCCTTCATCTCCCCCCCCCCCCGACCCTGCCCTCCTCTTCCTCCCCCATTCTCACTTTACCTTTTGGATGCAAAAATGCGAAATCATAAAGACACAGTCAGAGATGAATTGGAATAATCAAAAAAACAGTCCGAGAGGAAAAGCTCGTGTAGAGAATATAGAATCTAGAATTTAGGCCACAGGCCAAGAACTGGGACCGATGAGGTCATTTAGCGCTGAAAGGGACATTGACAGTAAGAAGGTCTGGAAGGTGTAACAAAGAGGAACACCTCGCAGCTGCACTATGAAACAATCGTTAGAGGGGGTGGAAAGCAATATGGAAGGGATAGAATAGATAAGCAATATGGAAGGGATAGAATAGATAAGCAATATGGAAGGGATAGAACATATAAACGGAGTTACAGTGAAAGGAATGAAAGAGGTTGCAGCTAGGGGCCGAAGGGACGCTCCAAAGACCCTCAAGTAATGCCTACAATGCACCGCATGAGGTGCACTGACGGCACTACCCCCAATAAGGGGTAAAAAGCTCGTGTAACTGCTTCCATATGATCGGATTTTCTTTGGGAAAGTATCCTTATCACGGAAGTTTTATAATGAAAAACATCGGGAGTAAAAAAGACACGAAAAAGCGAGCAGGTATTCAATAACGTGACAAGGCTTTTTCATGCACTATGCAACATGGGGTATCAAGATTTTAGCCTGTTGTCTTACTTCCTTTTTCCATTTGGAAAACATGACAAGAATGCTAAAGGGATGTCAATCGCGTCTCTTACCGATCATTTGGGAAAGTCTGCTAGTGTTACAACTTTCTGGGGACAGTTTATTCAAGAAACACACATACTTAAAACTTCAAGCAAGCAAAACTGTTTCTAAACCAACTGCGACGGATACCTTCCCGTCCCATGCAAGCAGAAACACATGCACATCCAAGCATGCACTTAAAATCTATTTACCCTGACCGCGACTTGCCATGATAAAAGCCTGGATTTACGTCCGGGAATCCGGTCTTCGATGCAAAGATGATGCCTTGCAATGCAACCGGCCATTCCAATTGGAGACAGCAAGATCCATGAGGATTGCTGGTCGTTCCAACACGACTGAATGATAAACCTTATATAAATATATATATCTACAAGGGATGGGGAGTCACTCCCCAGGTATGAAATAAAGGATCCTGCTTTCATTTCAGTCACTCAGGCAATGGATTTTTTCAGCGAGAGAGAGAGAGAGAGAGAGAGAGAGAGAGAGAGAGAGAGAGAGAGAGAGAGAGAGAGAGAATTAATCACAACTACTTACCTTTCCTGGCAAAAGATATTATTGCAATGCTACTTATAAGTACAAGTGAACGTTCATACACACAACCTATGCATACGCAGAACGACATTTGAACGAAAGCGTTCTACAATATAACATCTCTTCACAAGTTACCAAATAAATAAGAAAGTTCAAAGTCCTATCGACTCAAGTATGACATACAAAGACCATTCTCAGTATCTGTTCGCCAAAGACATGGATTCGTTCTTGATATCCCGAACGATAAGGAAACTTGTTGTTCTCCTCGAGAGTTTTCCGTTCACTTTCATTTTCCACTCCCCAGAGACGGAAACAAACATGGAAGAGCAAAAATCATTGATAAAAAATCATCCAATCAAGCAAACAGATTACAAACACATCTGTGTGTGTTCATATACACCAGAAGTTCGTTGTATCAATGGATTTTTGTATATTTTTTGTGGCTAAATACATTTATTTTTCTCCTTTTAAACAATATCTTTTCCAAGAATCAACAATGATTTCAAGAGCTACAGAGCGTCAAAAATTGTAAAAATATAAACTCTAAAATTATGTGCAAAAACTTAAAATCAACTGTTAACTGTTGTTAAACTGGCATGAACTGCCCAAGAGAGAGAGAGAAAAAAAAAACAGACATAAAGGACATAAATTACTCCCGAAAAAGGTGAGCAAAATAAACGAAAGATTCACTAAATACATTGAAGTGAAATTTATCATAATAATCGTGTCCATTTTATCTCCCCTAAAGAAACTAATATTTAATATACATGAGAGCTATATATATATATATATATATATATATATGTGTGTGTGTGTGTGTGTGTGTGTAAACAACAACAGTCTGTTAGTCCATCCATTACGAGATGCATTTTTACAAACCTTAAAAAATTTAACCAATAAAAAAAAGTGGCCAATGAGTTTACGTTTACATTAATCCCAAATTCATTCTAAAATGGCGTTCAACATGCATTTGCCCAATGGATTTATTTATGACACATATACCAAAGTAAAAAGAAAAACAAGCATGTGAAAAAAATGCAAAAACATGCAAACAAACAAGAACAAAGAAAACAACGCTAACCACGCGCACGTATAAAGACAGGCCCCGTCAAAAAAAAAAAACCTATACAGCTGTCACACTTGTCGATACGTTTGCACACAGGGGGACGCCTGTTTCGAAATATTGAGAGAGAGAGAGAGAGAGAGAGAGAGAGAGAGAGAGAGAGAGAGAGAGAGAGAGAGAGAGAGAGAGAGAGAGTTTCTAACAAGAGCTAGATCTTGACCTTTTATTCCACAAATCGATGGTGTTTAAATCGATTTCATCACAGGAGCAACATATCGTCTACTTGTTTTTATTTCTGTGTGCGTGTGTGTTGTATTTTACACTTATTCTTTGTGATGTGTGTGCGTGTGTGTGTGTGTGTTGTTTTTTACACTTATTCTTTTTGATTAAATTATCCAAACTCCTGACATCTACTGTTTAACTGCATAGAAATCTACTTTCTCCAGGACGAAAAAACAAGAGAAAAACCTGAAAACATTTTAAACGCTTCATCATCACTAGGATTTTGTTAGCTCAAGAGTAGAGAGTTTTCAACACTGTTTTGGTGCTTAAAACATTTCATTTATCGAAGGGCAACGTCAACCATAGTCTTATTTTTATTATTTTTTTTTTTTGGCAATGCCACACACTGAATAAAGCCAAGAACATCTAATGCACTATTTTTCTAAATCTGAACTTTCATACCAGCTGAACACGAAGATCCACCGGAGGAATATCTCGCAGATGTGCATAAATGATGAAAGCCAAAACTTGGAAAATAAAACATGGTGAAATTAACCAAATATACACATCTTACCGAACACAACAAGGGTTTTTTTTTTACTATCTAAAGAGTCAAACATATAAAATACAGAATAACTGTTTACAAACATGCCTGAGCGTGGAGTAGTTTCAGCAAGGAGCGAGCCTATCATTTTACAATCAAAACTCTGTTCCGTTTTAACTCCGTGCTTTAGTGTATATAAACATACGTGTCTGTAAATCAATTATGGAGAGAGAGAGAGAGAGAGAGAGAGAGAGAGAGAGAGAGAGAGAGAGAGAGAGAGAGAGAGAGAGAGGAAACTGGTTTCATTACTTATAATCCTTCCGAGAAGATGACAAAATATATCTACCATAGGTAAGACTACTCTGAAAGTCTTATGAGTGTACCAATGCTATAAAGTTACGCTGTTCATCAGTTATTATTATTATTATTATTATTATTATTATTATTATTATGAGCCCTATTGATAAGGAACAAGCCCACAGGGGCCACTGACTTGAAATTCAAGCTTCCAAAGAATATGGTGTTCATTAGAGAGAGGCAACAGAACGTTATGGGAAATACAACGAATAACTGAGTAAAAAAAAAAAATGAAAATAATACATCCATATCTTGCGAAGCATATAAAACGAATTTAAAGTAAGAAAGGACAACTAAGCACTGAACTCCAGCACCCGGCTTCTAAACACTGCTTAAAAGCAGCCTGTATTATTAATGGCTTTTCCTCAAATCAAAGAATAACAAAAGGCCGTGTGGGAAAATAAAATATTAAAGGCTATTGCAATTTTGGTGCCACGGACTTTACAATCCAGACAGATCAGCAAAACTCACTTTTGTAAGATATTATTTATTCATGTGAATGACATCAATAATTAAAAAGTACACCTGAAACCAATAAGTTAATGATTTGCTAGTTGTCTCGAACTGCGCAGCGTTAAAGCCTTACGCCTAACATAAAGAGCATACGATTCCAGTACCTTTTATGAGTAATTGTTCTACCTGAAATCACGTATGTAAGTGTGTATGTATAAAATGCATACATATACTCATATACACATTCTGTACGCATACACACACACACATAATATATAGGTATTGTGTGTGTGTGTGTGTGTAATCAAAACCCCTAATCACATAGCTATTTAATTTTACATTTATATCGCCATTCGACTGTGGAGCTGATCACATAACCATAGTTATTCTGGGTAAAAATTTTATAGAATACTCGTATTACAATTTCGTTCTCTCCTCAATATAATATCTGCGCTCCCTAACAGACAAAACAATTTTGGTCAAACTTTCACTAGCTAGTCGAAAAATAATAAAATAATATCTCCAATATTAGGCACTTACTGTTTAAAGGCCATACATATAATTAATTTTGGAATAATATGTTGGTTGACACCAACGAGCACCACCAGACAAATATCTGTCACCAACGATGACGAAAAAAAAAATCAGCAACATTAAAGAACACAGCTTCAACAAAGGACAAAGAGACCGAAAATAAACAAAAAAATACAATATATCACTCTAGGAAGCTACACGGTGCTTTATATCGAAAAGCGACGAGAGCGCCGATAACTTTTGAACATCAATGCAAAATCGATATCGAGGAAATAATAAAAAGGACATTTCTTCTTGTCCTGGGAAATGGGAGCAATTGAGGAAGATGAAAGAGGTTCCCATTCGCGAGCTATAAGAATTTGAACAGAATCCACCTGGACTATACGAAAATACTATATGTGATGGATACTCATCAATACAGCGATGTCAGTACAGTACGAAACGATTATCAACAATTATAGGATAATTATCATAATTTATGAGACACTTTTTATCTGATTTATGTTCGGTTAGATG
Source organism: Macrobrachium rosenbergii (assembly GCF_040412425.1). Taxonomy (NCBI): domain Eukaryota; kingdom Metazoa; phylum Arthropoda; class Malacostraca; order Decapoda; family Palaemonidae; genus Macrobrachium; species Macrobrachium rosenbergii. The sequence continues at coordinate 37,592,330 of NC_089795.1, forward strand.
ACCTAGCACTGGAACCGATAGGTTATTCAGTACCTAACGTCTGTTAATCAATGAAATGATATGAGTAAATCACGAAACCAATATTATTATTATTATTATTATTACTTATTATGTGACACCCTTGTGATTCAATCTATGAATGTTTAGTGTGATGACCTAGTACTGGAACAGCTATCTTATTCAGTAATCAAGAACTACTGATTCAATCTATGAATGTTTAGTGTGATGACCTAGTACTGGAACAGCTATGTTATTCAGTAATCAAGAACTATTACATTGCTATCAAACACTCAAGGAATCAACTGCACACGTGGAAAAAAAAAACAGAAAGCACACAGGAACAAATAAAACAAGCGCATGCAGAAGAATCCAACCCGGTAAAAAAAATCATATTTATGTGAAGGATTTTGTTTTTTAATTAAATGATGAGGGTTCTGCCTAAAAAGTGGTTGATCCCAAGACACCGACAGTAGAAAAATGCGGATTAGAGTCTGATGATGGAGGAGGGGGATAATGAAATGACCACAGCGGTAGAATGTCGCATGGGCAGTCTTCCCACATTACCTGTGGGAGAATCTAGGCTGACATTCGTCTCGCTGCCTAGATGAGTGGAGCCGTTTTAAAGGGAAATTCGACTACTACTACTAATATGACAGCGGAAGACCAAAGCCATACAATCTTGAGTGTTATGAAAGCACCATTCAAATTAAGTGGTCATTTCGAAATAGTTATGTCAGAAGTTTGAGAAAGAGAACATTTGTTAACGCAATCTTATTATTGACATTTTTGAAATCACTTCGACTTCTCACGAAAGATTTGAGAAATTACACATAATTCACTCTACCAATTCTCATTGTCAACATAAACAATCACCAAATAAGTAGACTCTCTCTCTCTCTCTCTCTCTCTCTCTCTCTCTCTCTCTCTCTCTCTCTCTATATATATATATATATATATATATATATATATATATATATATATATATATATGTGTGTGTGTGTGTGTGTGAATATCTATCCATCTATCTATATAAATATAAATATATATATATATATATATATATATATATATATATATATATATATATATATATATATAACCTCCGCCTGTTGAATATTCATTGGCTTTTCTTCCGATTCGCCCTGACTCCACTTCGGTGAAGGATGCCACTGCTACGTTTCATACATCGCTCACAAATATGGACCATCACTCAGATCCTTAGAACGGAATACCAAAAAACTTCGAAACTCAAAATGTGACCTGGAATTTCTACAATTTTGTGTCCTTAACCAAGGAACGCCAAATTTTGTTAAATTTAAATTATATACGAAATCCCTGTATAACACTCAATTTTATTCTGATTCCACTGTTACTTATCTCAATATGGAGATCTCTTGTAAACAAAATATTATTCATAAGTTGTCCACCACCACTAATCATACTCCCTTTCAAAGTGTTATTAACACATTATCTAACCTAGACCGTTACATTTTCACTTACCTGTTTAATAAATGTATCAGTTCCTTTGTTTTCCATGTCCAAGAGGTTCACCAGAGAAAACTATACAAAATAGGTGTCACTGTTCCGAAATTTAATCATGGCAATAAAACAGTGTTAAATTACTCCCTATCGAAACGAGAGGAATTCCTCCTCTCTCTTGGTTTGGATTTTGCTTTCCCAAATTACAGACCCTCGTTTATACAGTTCTTTGGTAGTCTGGAGTTCCTGTTTTCTAGATTGATCAACCTTGACCTCAACCTTGATGTCCCGAACTTTCGATCAAAACTTCAAGGCCTAGCACATATTATTATTATTAAAAACAGTTTAACCAAACCACTGAGCTGACTATCAGCTCTCATAGGGCTGGCCCGAAGGATTTGGATGAAATGACAGGTCTAGGCTAGAGGCCTAGCACTGGGACCTAATAGGTTATTTGGTAAGGTGATGAATGAATGAAAATGAAATTAAAAACTGCACAAAGGCATACGCTTTCATACTGGAACACACTCACACAATAAATACATTTACACTCACTAAAAAGGTATATTAAAATTTAAAATAAATTAAGTAAAATTTCAAAATTTACTTGTTTTAACATTCATTAGAGGCCTAGCACATAAAACGTGTTGTAAATTGTCAACGTACTGGGCTCCATTTTTAAGAAAAGAAGACATGAATATTCTCAAATCTCTTGCAGAAAACAAGAACATTATTATTACCCGTCCACATAAAGGCAAAGGAATTGTTATTCTTAATCAGGATGACTATATTACTAAAGTGGAAACGGTTTTAAAAGATAATTCTAAGCTCCAGAAGTTAGGGACTCCTGAATTTTGAATAACGTTTAAAATAAAAGACCGTATTAATCGATTACTGAAAAGTTTAATAGGCCGTGGCATTATCACTGAGAATACTTATCAGTCCCTATACAGCTCACGGTCATCTTATGGCCCACAAAGATAATGTTCCAACTCCCCCTACCTTAGCGTTTCATAATAACGTCAATTACAAACTGGCAAAATATCTAGTTACCAGACTTGCCCCCTTGGCTGAAAATTCTTACAGCCTTAAAAATTCATACGAGTTCAAAAATACTAATCTTGCTAAGGACTCGGATCTTGTTATGGTAACCTACAATGTTGATTCTTTATTTACAAATGTACATGTACAACAGACCACTGATATTATTTTACATAAGCTTTTTCCTATAGATGGGTCTCGTTTTAATGGTTTCTGTAAGAACGATTTCAGGAAAATTTTAGATCTAGCGGTGCGGGACACCGTTTTTGTTTTTAATGGTTCTTACTTACAAACTGATGGTATGGCTATGGGCTCTCCACTTGGACCCATCTTCGCCGGTATCTTCATGTGCTCGCTGGAAGAGCACATGCTTGATGCTTGTCCCTTTAGTTACCATCTACTATCTTATAACCGGTAATGTAGACGACACGTTTGCACTTTTTAGGAGTCAGTTTCACACTAATATCAAATTCACGATTGAACACGACACCAACAATCAGTTACATTTTTTTTAATTATATATATTTTAATAACACGCCCTCCTCAAGGCTTCTCCTACTTCTGTTTTTAGAAAAAAGACATTCACTGGTCTTGGTGCAAATTTTTATAGATTTTGTTCTCTTGATTTTAAGATTAATAATGCCTTATCAACCATGCTTCACGAAATTTGCTTTATCCTCTAGTTGGCAAGCTTTTCACAATGAAGTCACGTTCTTGCAAAAATACTTTAACAGCAACTGCTTTCCCACCCATTTATTCTTTAATCGCCTCCAAATTTTTAAACAATATTTTTGTTCCAAATAGCCTACTCCTCACGTTCCTAAATTACCTTTCTATTCCAGTCTACCTTTTATTCACGATACAACCTTTTATTAGGAACTCCAAGATTCAATATCCGGTCATCTCCCTGCCGTGAATTTTTAAATTTTTACCCATAAACCCGCTGAATACCGGTAGCCTTTTCAGCTTCAAGGACCTTTTGGACCCATTAATGACCTCGTGTGTTATTTATAAGTTTATTTGTCTTCGATGTAATCGAGGACCCTACATTGGACCGACACATAGGTTACTTAAGGTCCGAATCGACAGTCATACAGCCGTCAGCTAAAGAACTGGCACTAGACTTTCACATCCCGAATTTTCCAACGTAGGGATCATACCGATAAATGAAAATATTCCATTCAGTAAAAAGACTTTAAGGTTTTGGGCAGAGCCTCCAATCATCAGCTTTTAACAATTAATGAATTATTGATTATTAAAAAAACTGATCCCCTCACCGAACGCCCATGCCACGTCCACACCTCTTTATCTCTCGTGAACTGTTGACGTTTTTGGTCAGTCCTTCCTCTGCCTCCACACTCAACGGTTGGTCCTTACTCATACTTTTAGCTGTTGTTTTATTGTAACTCATATTGTGTATTTTAATATACCAATTTTATTGTAATTAATTAGTTATTATTACTGTAGCTTGATAACATAGCCTGCTGGTTGGCTTCGGAACGTTGCAACCGAATAAAATATGACTTCCTCGAACTGTTGCAAATTTCTGCCTTTATTGTATTGTAGGGTTTTTGAGAAACTCGCCTGTTGGATTTTCTTTCTTCTTCTTTCTTCTTTTTCTCTCTCTCTCTCTCTCTCTCTCTCTATATATATATATATATATATATATTGTAAATAAGGTTGAGAATAAATCAAACTTGGGTTTTCATTTCACAACCACCCATAGGTAACCTGAATGATTAACCTTTGTATTTTTCGACTATCACTAATATTTTTGCTAAATAATACCAACATGCCTAAACTTGAAGGGGACCATCACATCAGTTGAAGATTACTATTTCATTCATGCAAAAATTAGTTAAATGCATAAGGTGACTGTATAATGACTGTAACCTATTAACACTATTGACTGCAAAAAATACCATTCCATTGTATTTAAACAGAAAAATCAAGTTTCTCATCTTACACAATTAATCCTCCGTTGATATATGCCAAATTAAATGTCACGTTACCTGTTATGATCCAATGAAACTACATTCATGGAAAATTATCCTGGCTTAAGAATCATCTGATATGTTCATACTCTTACTGAGTATAAGTCTGTACAATGTACACCACAACAACTGAATAGCCAAAGAGAAGCTCATTACGATATCAATGGTCCTGCTCTGGCGCCAATTTACAGATATCAGCCAATCAACCAATCAATGTAGTCCTCAGTGTAGTGCAAGTGTCACTAACTGCTACATGGAACAAAGAAACTTCAAAGTTCTTCCGAGATAAGTACAAAATTAATGTTAAAATAAATAATAACTTAAACGTAAAAACAGCTTAAATCAAGAGCCCACAGTTTTCATGAGCTGTTCAATAAGATTTTTATAATTATTTCACAATTTTTGGGTAAATTACATTATTACAGCCCCGACATTGACGTTTGTGTGTGAAGCACGCGCCTAAGAGAGAGAGAGAGAGAGAGAGAGAGAGAGAGAGAGAGAGAGAGAGAGAGAGAGAGAGAGAGAGAGAGAGAGAGAGAGAGAGGGTATATACCCTTCCCTTCCGTAAAGCGAAGCAGATGTTTTACTTTTCCATGCCACAGGTGTTCTGGAGCCTATAGGCCACATCACTACGAACACCTGAGCTTGAACACCTGTGAGGTGTTAATGACAGGTATCCTAGTTCCCAAAACTCAACATTTTTTCTTTTTACTAGACGATATACCTACGTGATGTGTGTGTATGTAAGTATGTATGTATGTATGTGTATGTATGTATGTATGTATATACAGTATATAATATACACACACTGTATATACATATTTTATATACACACATATGTGTGCGCGCGCCCGTGTGTATTTATTACATACACCATTATTTATTTGCAAATATTATACAGCTTAATACTGATGTGAATGTACCTTGGGAACACCTTACACCCAAGGGGAAATCCAAGTGCTTCCGCACTGGCCAGGACACGAATCATGACCTGGTTCAGAAACAACGATAGACAGTAACTTCAACTACCCTACCCTGCTTCAAACCTTAAATGTCGTTAACCAGTCCCGAGCTAACCTATTTCGACACTAACCCCTATGCAAAATGAGGGTCCTTGGTTCAATCGACTCTCTCTTGCAATACATTCCTGTCGATGGTATCGGTGCATTAGTATATAGTTAATATACCTACAATACTATGCAATACAAATGACATGTAATGCAGAAGAGAGCATAAAAATTCATTGAAAAAAAAAAGCCTGAGGAGACGTTTATGCACCTTTACCAGACACGTGTCACCGCAGGTTCTCACAACCTCCCTCCCCAACCCCCAGCTCCGTTCCCCACAGACCGCGTACCGAAGAGAGGGGGGGGGTTCCCTCCCTTTCTCATCCGCGAATCAACACATGTTTTCGGCTATACTAAAACCGTCCTCAATTCATTGCAGTGGGACTAAATGTTTGCATAGATCACATGTTATGCAATAAGCATGTGTCAAGCATAGGGAACATACTTAAGTACAGGAACATACTGCTCTGCGAAGCATGCGAGTACCATGCTTAATGGGGACAGAAGCTGCATCCGGAAACATTTGCTTGAGAACCGGAAGGTTAACACCTTCTGGAGCCACGCCCTCTAATAGGAAAAGATGTGATGAAATATAAATATATATATATATGTATATGTATATATATATATATATATGTATATATATGTATATATATGTATATATATATATATATATATATATATATATATATATATATATATATATATATATATATATGTATGTATACACTAAACATGTGGAAGAGAGAGCTTTAACGCAACACACCAAAAATTCAGTCTAGAAGACATTCGTGACAAAGAAGAATCCTTTATACAAAAAGCTAACTGAACGTCAACAGTCTCTTAAAAGATTTATTAACAAGAGCTTCTTGAGGTACAAACACCACACACTAATCTGTGAAACTAAAACTACAGAACTATGCAAAGAAGAGAGCGAGAAAGCAGTTATTGACACTAAAAAGGAAGTGCCGAAAATACCGATTATGCTCGTGTAACTCAACGCTGACGACTTGGTTTCTCTCTAATTAACAATTCGCCACATATATCCGGTGTTGACGAAAAGCCCGTCGAGAGAACAGATGTTTGGCATAACATATAACGTGAGCATGTAAGCGCACGTGACGACACACACACACACACACAAACATATATATATATATATATATATATATATATATATATATATATATATATAGGTATATATATATATATATATATATACAGTATATGTACAGTAAACATGTGTGTGTAATTAGCACACGATAGGTGAATATCATACAACTCCTTTAAGTAGTTTCAATAATAAAATCACCTGAAAAGATATAATTCTGGAAGCGAACCAGCAACAAAGAGATCAAATTCAACAGAGTTTCGATGGAGCTCTGAATGCGTACTTTGGAACGAGATACAAAAGAGGCAAGTGATTACATTTTACGGTCATGTATATGTGGTTGGTCGAGACCGAAAAGCCATAAATACCTTGGCCACCGGACTAGATGATCATCAGAGGAGGAACATCACAGGAACACATGGTTTTGCCGACGCGTTTGTCTTCTCATCACTCAACACCCCAACCCCAACCCCTTAAACCCAAATCGCCCCTTCAGGCACACATACGCAGACATAGGAAGTCATCAGACCTCTTTCCGTCCCTTGCATTCTCTCCGGGAGATCAGATTTCCCAAATATGTAACAAATTATGGAGAGAGAGAGAGAGAGAGAGAGAGAGAGAGAGAGAGAGAGAGCAGACATGACCATGTGAGTCACTGTGGCGTACAGCCTCAAATGGCTACGCTAAATCTAAGCTTTTAAAGCTAGATCATCATTGTAAATATTAAGTTTCATTAGAGTTCCTTGAATAAGTAAGTTACAACAACCATGAGACTAACGTTTATGAGGTACCTTGGGGAGTTATGGCTAAAAAAAATATTTAACTAAATAAAAGGCACTGCAGCTAACCTCAAAATCCAAATAAATGTCAACATAAACAACATCAGGATGTCCTTGTCTTGTTGACATATCTAGGACAGCACGAAAAAAATGCTCCAATTAACTTGTGCTCCGAAGCGGAAGCACTGAATATAAAAATGTTATCTTATCAGCTTTACTCCAATTAAAATCTGAATATAAAGTGAACTTTTATGTCGAGAAAGGTCAAAGAGAAAGCCACCGTTATGATTTGCCTCCACAAAACCAAACGTCGCCCAAGAAAGAGTCTAATTCTGGTTCAGTTCCCGCAAGAATAGGCTGACAAAAACAAAGTTAAGAACTAAATAGCACGGAATTACATTACAACAAAATTACGCCCTCCAAAGAAACATACGACCATCTGCAGGTAGTGTTCTACATTCAGTTAACAAACCCCAGTTGACTCCAAAGTCTGCGGTAACTTTTTTTTTTCTATGGGATTCAAATTTACCTACATTCTTTCACTCGATGGGCTTTGCAATGTTCTATATCAACTTATTACAAACCGACTACCAAGCAATACCTTGCAAATAGTTGAAGCATGAAACCTCCTTAGTAACAATGAACCTACAGTACAAATGAAACGACAGAGGAAAGCTTCTTGTTTGAACATTTCGAAAACGAAATAAACAAATACATCAATGCTTACCTTCCATCCATATCAGCCATGTTGAAATTTTCCAGGAGCATGTTACAACAATTTAACGAGTCACTTCACAAAAATCGAGCGTTAACACTTTTATGGCAAGAACAGGTTGCGTTCTATATTTTTTCGAAGTCCTTTACGGAGAACAAAAATAAAAGTATAAATAAAATTAAAAGAAAATCACGTTATATTTTAAGGGGAAATCAGGATCTAATGATGATGCGATTCTTCATGAAGACCACTTGTTATCTTGTATGAGAAGATAAGAAAAAAGAGGAGTGGAACGTAAACGAGAAAAATGAATGACGACAACAATCACAGAGACTTCACGATTCCGCGCGAGTCCTTCTCCCTAATTGGACAGACAGCAGTAATGATACCAGATGCAGCACAGCAGACAGTGCTTTGCGTAATCAGAAAAAAATTGAAAAAGAAAACGGAGAGGAGGAGGGGGAGGAGGAGGAGGAAGAAGAGGAAGAGAGACAGATTAACAGCAGCTGGTTATTAAGCGGAAAGAGAAGGAATTCCTAAGGAAGGACGTTGTAGCAGCAGCAGCGATGGGAGGGCGGCGGTGGAGCGGGTACGGTGGTATGGGGAGTAACAACACACACACACGCTATATTAGACGAAGGCCTCTCCGAGCCGCAGCACACTGGCTAAATGGAGTGCCCTGGAAGGTCTAACTAACTGAGCACAAGAGTTTGAGTGAACTGGTTGCTTCTCCCCAAAGGTTCCAGGCTACAAGGCAGCGACCTCGGGTTTACCACGCCCCTCCCTCGATTGCACAGACTACCTTCCCCAGGCACCAGCCCCTCCTCTCTCCCTCTCCCATTTACCTCGCTCCCGTGTCCCCCAGCCCCCCACAACACCGGCCCGGGGGGAGGCCCGAGCTCCTCCCAGGCAGCGACAACGAAGATCCCATCCATGACTACTCTCCGCAGAAGCCACGCGCATTCATACGCACAAACACACACACATACATACACACACGTCGGTCTCTTAAGAATCAGAATGTGTTACATTAGCCCTAACACTATCACTATTCACTTACAAGTAGAACAATGCTGGGAAACTAATTGTAATATATATTATCAAACTAAGGAAAAAAAAACTCAAACTGAGAAACTGAAATATATACTGTACACACACACATAGAGAGAGAGAGAGAGAGAGAGAGAGAGAGAGAGAGATAATTCTAGCCACTGATCCGATTTGCTCATTAATCACAAGATAACTCTTTGCAGCAAGCCTGCGCCAGTAAGCGTAAAAAATCTTTTTCTCCGAATTCGGTCTTTAATCAGGTATTCATCAAAAAGCTTTTCAACTCCTTTGGTCTCGACGTCCTGTTACGCAACGCAGTCCAACCGTGGGTCATGGTCTATCAGTTAGATTAAGACAGTCCTCCCTAAAACACCTACGAATTACTATTTAAGAGCAATGAGGGAGTCATGGGGGCCATACGCGGTTAGCAAATCTGCTCATTAAGAGAAATGACTAACCGATACGAAAGTCATATAAATTAGGTAACAAACTGAAATAAACCAAGATATATTCGGGGGCGAGTGGAGCAATTGGCGAGGAGACACGTCACTTTCCTTTAAAAAAAGCTGATCTCTTGAGCGCAGGTCACATAACGGATCCGTTACAAGCGGGTGACTAGCATTTTTCTTTTACCCTGTCAATATTTCATCATGATACCATTCAAAAATCTAAACCTGCTGGCTTCACTTAAGGCTTCTCGTTTCTAGTACTTACTGTCTTTCGTTGTTCATAAATGCAAGTTTCTATTCATTTCAACCAACAGGTTCCAGTTTAACGCTCTTCATAAATAAACGTCTCCGGTTTTTAAAAGTATTTCGACCAACAGGATCCAGTAGAACGTTGTTCATATATACAAGTTTTTAGTTTTATTTTATTTCAACCCACAGGATCCCGTTTAACACTTCATAAATGCAAGTTTTCAGTTTTTATTTTATTTCGTCCAACAGGGTCCAGTTTAACGTTGTTCATAAATACAAGTCTCTATTTTTTTTTATTTCAACCAACAGTTTAACATTGCTCATAGATACAAGTTTTTAGTTTTTGTTTTATTTCAACCAACAGGACCCAGTTTAACGTTGTTCACCTATACAAGTTTCTAGTTTTCTTTTATTCTGATCAACAGGATCCAGTTGAACATTCATCATAAATGCAAGTTTCTAGTTCTTATTTTATTTTAAACAACAGGAACCAGTTTAATGTTGTTCACTGATACAAGTTTCTAGTTTTTCGACCAACAGGAACCAGTTTAATGTTGTTCTTAAACACAAGATTTTAGTTTTTATTTAGTTTCGACCAACAGGATCTGGTTTAACGTTGTTCATGAATACAAATTTCTAGTTTTTATTCTATTTCAACCAACAGGATTCAGTTTAACATTGTTCAAAAATACAAGTTTCTAATTTTCATTTTATTTTGACCAACAGGATCCAGTTTAACACTTCATAAATTCAAGTTTCTAGTTCTTATTTTATTTTGATCAACAGGACCCGGTTTAACACTTCATAAAGACAAGTTTCTAGCTTTTATTTCATTTCGACCAACAGGATCCAGACTAACTCTGTTCATAAATTCAAGTTTATAATTCTTATTTTATTTCGACCAACATGATCCACGTTAACAGTTCATAAATACAAGTTTATAGTTTTTATTTCAACCAACAGGTTCCAGTTCACGTTGTTCATAGATACAAGTTTTTTGCTTTTATCGTATTTCAACAAACAGGATCCAATTGTTAGTTTTTACTCTACTGTACATCTACCAACAGGATCCAGCTTAACGTTGTTTATAAATACAAGTTGCTGGGTTTTTTTATTTTGACCAACAGGATCCAGTGCATCACTGTTCATAAATACAAGTTTTTATTTTTTATTTTGACCAACAGGATCTAGTTTATCGTTGTTCATAAATAAAATTTTATTTTTTTTAAATTTTCACCAACAGGAACCAGTTTAATGTTGTTCATGAAAGAAGTTTCAAGTTTTTATTTCATTTCTACCAACAGGATCTAGTTTAAAATTGTTCATAAATTCAAATTTCTAGTTCTTACTCCCCTTCGACCAACAGGATCCAGCTTAATTTTGTTCATAAACCCAAGTTTCTGGTTCGTAAAGTTGTTCATTAAACCAAGTTCCTAGTATTTATTCTCTCTGGACCAACAAGATCCAGCAGAGGTCTTTTCATAAATCCTAGGTAATATTTCTTAATCTCTTTTGGCTAAGCGGATCCACTTGAAGGGCGTTCAAAGTTTTAGTTTTAATTTTGACCAATATTCTTGGAGGATAGGATTCATCTTAAGGCTCTTCATAAATCTGCGAGTTTCAAATTCATATTCTCTTTCGGCCAATAGGACCAAGCTTAAGGTTGGAATATAAGATTTATCCCAAAAGAACGAGCGCAGGGGCCTCTAAGGTCATTCAGCATTGACAGGAAAATTGAGATAAGAAAGGTTAACAGGATGAAAACCTCTTAGTTGCACTACGAGAACAATTGTTAGGAGATGGTGGAATATAAGATGGAAGAAAGAGAATATGAACGGAGGTACGGTAAAATGAGTGAAAGGGGTTGCAGCTAAGGGTCGAAGGGACGCTGCAAAGAACCTTAAGTAATGCCTACAGTGAACCATGTAAGGTGCACTGATGGCACTACCCCCTACGGGGATCCCAGCTTCAGGTTGTCCGTAAATCGAAGTTTGTAGCTCCTATTTCGACTAAGAAAATCCAGCTAAACGCTGTTAAAACCAGCAAGAGTGAATTTAATGTCAAATCCCGCCGCTCACTGATGGCTATAATTGCACCACTGCAAAAATCGCGGCAGCTCGTCAACCTAGCGGTCCGAAACCGAGAGGTTCAGAGGAGACAGGTACTCAGCCCCGGCTGGGGAGTTAAACAGTGGGACAAGCGACACACTGGCCACGTGTCACAGGCATTGGGACCTGTCCCCCACTGGCTGTCGGCCTATGAAACAGGAGATCAGCGCCTACCCTATGAGCCTACAGAGTCCCAGCAGGACTTTAACCTAATTGCGACGAAGCCCTGCGCTGAACGCTGATGCTACTATCAGTTATCAAGTTTATCAACTTGGAAAATAATATAACAAATGGCAACGTCAGTAGGAAAGAGCATCTTTATTTAACATGGTGATGAAACACCTGCGCACACAACTGCCACACAGCTGCGACTGTGCCTATCAAACATAGTAAAGACCAAACATCAACCACACAGTACTACAATCTATGCATCTGTAAAAAACCGATTAATAAATCACTTTCCTGACGGTCGTCAGGTTATTTATCTTAAAACAAGTCTAATATTAGTCTGCATTCTTTGTAATTCCCCCATTGTTATTAAACGTCCATGGGAAGCTAGTGACGTCATTCCTGTAGGCATTAGCAAAGGGTGGGGCTGACATCCTAGCTGCACCCCACTCCCTTACTTATATCCATTCCTTACATCTTCTTTAGAACTCCATCTGTGGGGTTTTCTCTCACTTCCATCTTTAGATCCTTTCACTTCATCTCCTTTATTTTCTGGATCTCTTTTATCTCGCTTTCCAACCACTCCAGCTTCCTCTGTTCACTATCTTCGGTGCTCAAAGGCCAGATGTGCTCCACAGTTTGGCATGGCAGCCTAGATTTTATTAATCAATTACTAAATCATCAGTATATCGTACCTTTCAGCTGCTTCTCTTTACTGATTCTTATCTCCACTAACAAAATTAAAACCTTTTTACTCTTTTGCAGAAGTTTCCCTATGTTATCTTCTAATTTACTTCCAGATATGTAATCGTTATCTTTTAGCTTTATTAATTACAACACTTGAATCTTATAAATCAGCCGTAGCTCCACTATATAGCATCCTTAACAAATGCACAGTTCTCTTTACAAGAAATATGCTTTCGATTCTAAGTTTAATGTTCTTTTATTTCTTTCTTTCTAACATTCTCTTATTTTCTTTCTTGCTAATGTTCTCTCATTATTTCTTTCAATCAGTAAAAAACACTTCAAACGATTTTTGTCATCCCTGGTCCGTGCACGACTTCATTACTATCTGTACCAACTTCATATACTTCGTTTACTATTGTCTATATATCAAAAACAAACATTCTAATTATTCTTAGACCTATGTTCCTTCACAACAGCCACCCCGAAAGTCTACAATTTATCACCATCACCAGCTATTTTATACAATTAAATTCTAAAGAAATGCTTCTGGGGGACATTTCAACCTGTATATGGCAATCCGATACTTCAAGTTATTTTCAGTACACACATAAGAACCTACTTACATGAAGTAGGCTGTCTTGTCTAGCTATAAATGAATCACTCAATATCTCAGTATGTCATTGTTAATAAAACATCCGAAGGCTTTTATTTCTGCTTTTATTTCTCACTTAGATTATCCCTAACCGTCCCTGTCCTCGTAAGTTCCCATGTGCAATCCATGTAGACAAGAGAAGCCACAGTAAGGGTTAAGAGTTTGATGATGGTCTTTCTCAGGCTTAGACACAACTTGTTTATAACCCACGCCATTTACTCTGCAGCCATGTTCTGAATACCACGACCTGTCACTCACCAGGAAGAATTTGTTTATTGCAAGTTATTACAAGGTTGACTACCCATGTCTAAAATAAAATCATTGTAATGAATTTCCTTCTTATGCTATAGTTGTTTTGCACTTTATTATAAAAGCTATTTTACACTGACGACAGGCAATCATTGGGAAGCTTTTCTGATGACTAAAACAGAATAACAACAAAAAAAGCAGGGCTTTCACAACCTAGGGAACACATTTAAGAGCCACAATTTTTCCACTGTGGTTTTCCAGCAAAGCTTGAACCATTCCAATCCCTTCTGTATCCATTAGAACAAACATGTGAAACAGACACATGTGCTATACGATTCGTAGTCACATCAAGGAAGTTAGGAAACGTTGGGTGTGGTCAGGCCGTAGGTAGGTGACCATCAAGCAGTGTCTAGTACAAGTAGGGCTTGCAATCTAATCCTGACGGTTCTTTCTAAAACTGGAGCCAGACTCAATGAGAGAACAAAAATTCATATATATATATATATATATATATATATATATATATATGGTATATATAATATATATATATATATAATACATTTCTAAAACTGGTTTCTAAAACTGAAATCAAGACTCCAATGAGAGAACAAAAATTTACATATATATGTATATAATATATATATATATATATATATAATATATATATATATATATATATATATATATATATATATATATATATATATATATATAATACACACGCATATATATGTGTTTGTGTATGTGCAAAACACGATTACTTAAAAAAAGCCTTCAGGACAAGCACAGTCACATGATGAACAAAAAATCTATCATACGGGGATCCTTCAAAACGACAGGCAGTCAACTTATCATCACTTACCTATCGACGTCAATTTCTATTCCCATTCACATCACCATCTAGGAAGCCCATTAAATATTAAGCAGGTGACCCTTCTACCGGGGCACCAGAAGGTTACGCAATAACCAGCGACGAGAGCTGATACCTTTTTCACAATCCTGGTTACCTGCAAGGACATAGCCTCTACCCTCCTATGACGACGCCTAATTTCTTAGCAATGATAATACCCAGGTTTCATAGTAATCAAGAATTCCGAAATTTCATAGCAATGAATTCCCAAATTTCACAGAAATGAAGAATTTCCAGATTTTACAGCAATGACGAATTCCTAATTTTCATAGCAATGGAGAATTCCAAAACAATAGCAATGAAGAATTCTCAAATGTCATAGCAATGAAGAATTCCCAAATTTCAGAGCAAAAATTATTACCAAATTTTATAGCAATGCAAATTCCCAGATTTCATATCAATAAAATTCCCAAACTCCTTAGCAATCAAGAATTCCCAGATTTCATAGCAATACAGCTTCCTGAACCTCATAGCAATCAAGAACTCCGAGATTTAATATCAATGAAAATTCCCAAATTTCATAGCAATAAAGATTCCAGAATTTCAGAGCAATAACGTTTCCCAAATTTCATAGCAACCGAGAATTCCCAAATCTCATGGTAATGAAAATTCCCAAATTTCAGAGCAATGAATTCCCAAATTTCGCAGCAATCAAGCATTCCCAAACTTCAGAGCAATGAAGAATTCCCAAATTTTATAGCAATGAAGATTCCCAAATTTCAGAGCAATGAATTCCCAAATTTCACAGCAATAAAGAATCCTCAAATTTCATATAGCGAAAAATTCCCAAATTTCATATCAACGGAGAATCCCCAAATTTCATAGCAATGAATTCACAAATTTCACAGAAATGAAGAATTCCCAAATTTCGTAGCAAAGAGGACTTCCAAATTTCAGTGCCCGATAATTCTCAAATTTGATAGCAATCCAGAATTCTCAAATTTCTTAGCAATAAATAGCAATCAAGGAATCCCAAATTTCTCGGCAATACATACAAAACAAGAAATCCCAAACATCATGGCAATGAAGAATCCCCAAATTACATATCTATGTAAAATTCTCAAATTTCATAGCAACGATGAACTCCGTGGTGACAGCCATCCCCACATACAAGCACAACCCTATTCCAACATATAATATAAAAAATGAAAAAAATAATAGATAAAAAACCACTATCAAACTTCATAACTGAAATGTGTTCGTTTGGTTTTTATAGCATTTTGTTCCATCAATGACATAAAACTTTGGATGTATTTGTGTCCATGGCAAACTTTACAATTGGCAAAAAAAATATATATGTGTGTGTGTATGTGTGTAACAATTTAACGTAACAATTTAATGTATATGTGTGTGTGTGTGTGTGTGTGTGTGTGTGTGAGAGAGAGAGAGAGAGAGAGAGAGAGAGAGAGAGAGAGAGAGAGAGAGAGAGAGAGATTGTAAATAATATTTTAATGTATAGCACAAGTGTGTGTGTGTGTGTGTGTGTGTGTGTGTGTGAGAGAGAGAGAGAGAGAGAGAGAGAGAGAGAGAGAGAGAGAGAGAGAGAGATTGTACTAAATATTTTAATGTATATACAAGTGTGTGAGAGAGAGAGAGAGAGAGAGAGAGAGAGAGAGAGAGAGAGAGAGAGAGAGAGAGAGAGAGAGAGAGAGAGAGAGAATGTAAACAAACCACAATTTTACTACAGAAGGAATGACCTACATGAAGTAAAATTTGAGCCTCATGAAAACTACTACTAGTTTTGTAGCACAGCATAACTATCGTTATTAAACCAGAATCTTCTCATATGAATGAATTTCACACACCAGAGTTAAATGTGATCGAAGAAAACAAACTGAATATGTAAAAACTACGTTAGGCGCCCATGACCTCCCGTGGATCTAACCAGAAATACTATTAAGAGCCTGTTCATTGCTTCCCTTCCAACACGCACGTACACTATCAGGCCACGCCCACCGCCCTTATCTCCCCTCTTCCTCCGTGAACCCCAACTACACCAAGGGCTATCAGGCGGGTGTACTAACCTTCAGTGTGCAACATCACAACAATGGACTGTATATCAACAGCTCAAACAAGACTAAACCAATTGCATACAAATATACTGTACAACTGCTGAACATACATACACACACACACACAATATATATATAACATATATATTATATATATATATATATATATATATATATATATATATATATATATATATATATATATATAATATATATATATATATATATAATATAGTGTATATATATATATATATATATATATATATATATATATATATATATATATATATATATATATATATATATATATATACATACATATATACTACACACACACACACACATATATATATACATGTATACGAAAACTGAAACGAAAAAATGTTAAAGGCATTAACAAAACAAAATTCCCAAAAGTTTACAATTCTGAAAAATAGACACAACGGGCCGTTGCCTGACTGATCACACTTTTTCACCGGCACATTCCAGTTGCATGCGGGATGCAAATTACATCGGAACCAACATTTCATGAAATTTTGAGCAAACTGACCATGAAAGCATAAAGCTTCTCAACGGGAAAAATGTTATTCACCAAACCGCTTTTTTTTCCTTTTCGTTATCAAAAGACAGAGAAGGATACGTGAAGGCCTATCAATATTTAGCTAGGTCACTAGCAAGAAAAGGTCATACGTGTCCTTTAAATAAAGCCATGCCAAACGACTAGGATAACACAAGGTAGGCGGAGAATCCTATGTTAAGAATTGAAGTTTCATGAAAGACAGCCTTGTTGCCCACGAGACACAAGTCATTTGCTTCAACCCTAAAAGCACTACGTGCGGACAAGTTTTCAGTTTACTCCAATTTTATTGACACTGTATTTTGGAAGTCTTTACCTTTTTATGACTTTCTAGTCTGAGAAATGAATATCACCACCTGTGGAGCAAGGTTTCTTGGAACTATTTATTCTATTCCTGGTCGAACCGAAATTCCTTTTTTGCCTGTCTTGGTTACTTTGGACAATGAAATACAGTTCCCATTCGAATTAGCAAAAAGAAATATATACCCTGGGATATAAATAATAAAATTTGCTTTTTTATGTTTCTTAATAAGCCTCAACCGTACATTAACGATGATCATTACTTAGTGAACTGAAAACTACACTACTTATAAACGCGACAGCAGACAAAATGACTGACGGGTTTCAGACAAGCTGCAGTTGACTGATACATACTTAAAGCATATTAGTTTCACGATTCTGTATGCAAGTGGTGTTGAAGTGCAACAGTAAAGATCTGAATGCTTTTGGCAAAGCTAATTTCTTCTAAATTAATCACAAACAAATGACATACTTTCCGTAGTGAATCTTACCAGCTGAGTAAAAGACGGACTGCTTCAGACAACATTCCGTAGTTTCATGGCAAACTTAACAGTAAACAATTTACTGATATCCTTTACAACTTAATCTAACTTTCCGTACGAGTACAGAAATTAACTCCATATACATCAGAGATGCAATCCGGTTATCTTCTTGTGATGCAGAATCCTTGCTACTCTACAGCATTCTAGGTCTGATTATGGAAATTTCTACCCTGCATAACAACTAACTACTATGATCTCTCTAGCGAAAGGCGAACAACAAACTGTCTCTGAATTTATACAAAAACAGCAAAAAGTTAATAAAATAAATAAATAACATTAACAAATATGGGCAGATTTACCTATATACCTAACATATCCCTAACCTCTCTCTCTCTCTCTCTCTCTCTCTCTCTCTCTCTCTCTCAGAGTCAACCAAAGCAAATTTCGAAGCCAATGCTCCCCTGCCATTAAAAAATACAGCAGAAATAAAAGAAATTAATCGATGAAAAAAAGTGAACATAAAATGACGACTGCAAAGGCATCGGGTCTGGCGAATCCTTATAAGTGACGAAGCGTTTAAAACGGAAAGATCTCAGAGAGGGCAAATACACACAATTACTCTTCTTGTTTTTGTTAAAAAGGAGGTATTTTTTCTCAGAGTCGCCTAAAACGAATGAGGGTCTACTATAGGATATTTTTAAGGTGCGAAAGCCTTTGGGATATAAAACGTTACGCTCTCTTCCATCTCAGATAGAAAGGTTTTCAGGAGTAAAAAAAAAAAAAAAAAAAAGAAGCAAAAGAAAATAATCAAAGCCCAGTCGTTGCAGAAGTGAAACAGGCGCCTAGATATATAATTAGTAACTGCCAATTTGCACGAGTATATGTGGGAAGATTGTCTGAAGGGTTTTACGATGTCACCTGATAAAAGATGAATACACTTTCTATAAAAAAAACTTTATATTTTCCTTGAAGCAGGTATATGAAAGAAATGAAATAATCCAAAGACTCCTGAAGAGAGATTGCAGCGTTGCAACTCGGTTGCACTTTGAGACAAGCCTTGCGACCAAGACCTTTCGTTGAAGGAATATGTATGCAAGGAAGAAGAGAGAGAGAGAGAGAGAGAGAGAGAGAGAGAGAGAGAGAGAGAGAGAGAGAGAGAGTCAAAGGGTGCAGGCAAGCTTCTGCTGCTATAACCCGATTAAGATTTGGCATAAATGCAATCAAGATGAAAGGGAACTTCCAGTAAAAGAAGCAGGGAAGAGAGCGGCCCCGCGCAAATCTGAACGAGCTACAAGAGGAAGCACTGTGAGATGAATGTAAGAGGTTTGTTTGTGTGTGTGTGTGTGTGTGTGTGTGTGTGTGAGAGAGAGAGAGAGAGAGAGAGAGAGAGAGAGAGAGAGAGAGAGAGAGAGAGAGAGAGAGAGAGAGAGAGGTAACTGCTACAAAGAGTGTGAGTTGCGAATTCTTAAATATTTATGTATATATATCAAGAATACCTACACAGAGGGGGAGAAGGAAAAAGAGGGGCAGAGAAAATTAACTGATACACAGACAAGGAATCGAGTAATCTTGAATCTGTCTCAAAAATCAACATGGTGAGTTAGCTCATCACAGAAAGTTGATAAGATAACCGCAGAAAACAGAGGGGCGCCTTGACTGACAAAACTGAATGCTAAGAGAGAAAGAAAGAACACAACAAATTTATAAATCTCGGACAACTGGAAGAAAGACAATCGGGGAGTAGATGCTTCAGAAGTGATATGGAGGATATAAGAGAGATGTCATACTGGTAATACCGAAGCTAAAACTCAATGTTGGAAACTTACAAATGCCGCTCTTTGGAGACTTTAATCTGTGCGGTGGCGAAATTAAATGAAAGAGCTTTTCAGTGAATATTAGTCAAACATCACAACATGGAAAACGCTCGTTAGGAAGGATAAATAACCAGGCACTGCGGCCATAATCGTACATAAAAATGTAGAAGGATTAACGAATGACATCATGCATGAAAACAATCGGGAAGCTACCATGATTCAGATTACGAATAGAAAATAAAAAATAAAGAAATAAAAAAGAATAGGTATTGATATCTGACCTTAAGAATTGTAAGTTTCAAGATTCGTGCCTTACTTGAGAGGAACGCAATTTTGGAGCGACAAGAATGTTCCAAGTTAAATCCGAATCACCTATGCTGAATATGCTAAATAGTTTTAGTACATACTCAGTTTGCTCTTTCGAAAGAAAAGTATTCCCCACACACACATATATACCTGCACACACACACACATATATGAAGACACACACACACACACACACATATATATATATATATATATATATATATATATATATATATATATATATATATATATATATATATATATATAGTGTAGGCGTGTGAGAGTAAAATATGCACACCTGTCTCAATTTTGACCTGTAACTGTATCAAAGGACCTCACTGAGCTTTCTTAGTGGAATAAGCTATGCCAAATATGAAGTGTTTACCTCGTTGTTACAAACCTGTGATCAAGGTTTAATTCATAACTGAACTCTGACCTTCAATTATGACCCTGATTTCCGTTTGCAAATCGAAATCAATGGTGAAGTATAAAAAGCTTGATTAGAAGCCAATATCGAAAAGTTCAAACGTTTCGGCCAAGGTTAACCTCCAATTTGGCATTTGGCGACCTAGACCTTTAGATCCACCATAAAGAATTATGGGTAATTCTACACAAAAAAAAGGTCCTCAGGGCAACGTGTTGAGTACCAGCCCCTCGGGGGTGAAAGTAAAAAGATAAACAAAAAGAAAAACAAATGAAGGTAACATCTCAAAATTCTCACCTGTACTGCATTATATACACCCTTTTCTATATTGCTCAGTCTTTTAAGAATAAACGATATATCCGTGAAGAGCTGTTCTGTAGGCTTACCAAATGATGAACTCCCACATACTATATGTGATATATGTAAGATTTCGAGGACTATCTTAAAATATAATAAAATTAGTTAAAAACGGCCATAGTATCATGAGTCTTAAATGAAGAAACAAATCCACATTTACTGTATGTATGGGTACACATATTTAAAAATAAATCTTTACAGTGAGCTTTCGGGAATCTGTTCGACTTCCCTTTTCAATCGGACAGATCCCCGAAAACTCTCTGTAGAGATTTATTTTCAAATATATGTCTCCATACATAACTGTGGATTTGTTTCTCCAACAAAATTAGTGCTTTATAAAACCTTACCCTTAGCGAACGGGCGGACATCTGGTGAGCTGGACGCGCAGGTCAGTTACTAGATGGCCTGGACGGCGACCCGGGTAATGACCGCAAATATAATCGCAATCCAAAACAAAAACAGGAAGGAAATCCGTCTGCTTGGTGGTGTAGGGCGGGGCACTTCATTAGTAAGAATTGGGCAGGAGAGTGGGGGGGAGGGAGAGGGGGAGCTGGTAGGCGTAGAAGAGAGGACGGTACCCATTCCCTTACCTGCCTGCCTTGATACCCCTCTCATCGTCTTCTCCTCCTCCAACTTCCCCCTCCCGTCCTCCTTCCTCGGTCGGTGTGGGATTCCAATACCGCATTCTGTGCGAACTCTTGACATTTCGACTCTAACAACTTTCTCTACTTTCTATCTTCCTTAATAAGACCAAATTGTGAACAAGAGCGCCAGGTTTTTTCTCTTTCTCTTTTTCCTTTCTACATTCTTTTTTCTTCGGTTCCACTGATAGAAAGTCATGTTACCAAGTCTGAAGAACGATCTAAGACCACAGGCGGATTTAAAGAAGGCAAATACATGACAATAATCTTTTCTTACATTTTTTATTCAATCAAGGAACCAATGTTCCAAATTGTTAACAGATTTTATAAGTATAACCTTCAGTCGCACCAACTAATTGCCGCATCACCATAAACAATCAACAATAAATACAATGGATATAAGAATAAAATTTTTACTTCTGATCTTTAGGCTACTATTTCGTCTACTTTCCTTTCGCTGAGAAACTGAACCACAATCATCTGTGTCACCCAACTGAACACCTCATTTGATGATTTCACTCTAATATTTACAAGAAAATGAAAGTGGATGATCTTCAAAGAAGTCTTTCATTCTACACGTTAACAAAAATAATTTACCATTTAGTTTCTAGTTTCGTAATACCAATGCAAAATTAATATCATTACCTTCTCAAGTGGCGGAAATGTAAATAGAGTAACAATAAGGCAGAGAAGTCATACACCATCTATAAATATACATCATTACAAAATTATTTAATTACTGAAATAACGCTTCAAAATACTAGCTATAACTCAATTAATTTCCAATATAATGAAAATCTAAAATCGTGACACGGTAGGCAATGCAAAAATTAACGATAATGAAAAAACCGTCTTATTAGTCATCTTAATTCAATGAAATTCGCTTCATATTAAATTCATTACAAACAATGGTAAGAAAATTCAGTCTAAATTACAATATGTTCACAATGGTTTGTTTGCTTTCACAATAGTGTATTTTGCCAGTGTACAGTTTTTTGCATCGAACTTTACAATGATATAATGAAGTTATTTCCTGCATGTAAATGTAGCTACGCAACTTCGGCAAGTAAATTTCTGCATCGAAGTTCTCAATGACGAATGTGTATGTGCATATAAATTTCCACATCAGAATTCTCGATGATGAAGTTATTTTGTGAGTGTAATGTTTTTGCAGTCAAACTAACTGTTGGTTAAGTATTTTCACAGTACAAAATACTCAAGTGAAATCCTCTATACACAGCAATAATATCGCATACTATTTAGAATGACCTCACCCACTCAGACAAGATAAACAACAGCATCAATCGCAAATATTCCCTACAAAGACATTTCAAAACCTGGCTATGATACACAACAGTACTTGCTGTAAACAGCAATTAAGGAATAAAGAAAGCTGGATTCCGAGTCAGTTATTCATGACTGCTATGAATCAATGAAGTTATCACAAAACGCCAACGATAATCAACAAAACAATCATCGGGCATACTGTGTGTCGTTTCAATTTAAACTCGCTAAAATCATACCATAAACTAACCGTTTTCAATTATTTATGAAAAAAAATGAAAAACAAAAGTTACAATCCCACCAAAATACAAATAATTGACTTTGTTAGAATCAATTAGTTTCGGAAACCGATTATTAACACCGCGCAATTAAGTTCCGATTAAAAGACTAATCTGACATTTTCACGGAGTAAATGTATACGACTAATTTCGGAATGGCTCCCGATTTGTATGTATAAAAAATTTTTTTTTAAAGGCAGTAAATAAGTGAGCGACTGCAGCGTTTCGCCGTGTCCCATTATTTGCATGTCAACCACCTGTTAAAGGATGCAAATAAACTTTAATGCAGTTCCACGGCGCGTAAATTCGAGGACCCTGTTTTCTCTCTCTCTCTCTCTCTCTCTCTCTCTTCTGGGGGTAAAATTACCATTCTTTTGCCTGCTACGCATTTAGTGGTAGGGAAGGGAAACTACGCCACCCCGATCATTCCGACAAAATTACTACTTAAATCTAATAATAACAACAGTTGAAAAGTTAATAAGACTATTTTAACAATATTAAATATAACACCTCATATTAATAGAACACAATATAGAATTTAGGCCAAAGGCCAAGCGCTGGCACCTATGAAGCCATTCAGCGCTGAAACGAAATTGACAGCAAAAAGTTTTAAAGGTGTAACAGGAGGCAAACCTCGCAGGCGCACTATGAATCAACTGTTAGGAGAGGGTGGAAAGTAAGGTGGAAGAAAGAGAATAGGAACAAAAGTACAGCAAAAGGAGTGAAAGGGGTTGCAGCTAGGGGCCGAAGGGACGCTGCAGAGAACCTTAAGTAATGCCTACAGTGCACCTCAAGCGCCACTATCCCCCGTTCCCCCTACAGAGAGCTCATAGAAATGATTTTGCGAATTATACACGCATAAATACACACAAAAATGAAGGTATCCATATATGCAACAATGAAACAACTGCATGCCATTACAAATTATTATACAATGTGCCAAGGTGTTAAACACGCGTATTATAAATGAGCACGGCCATGCCACAACAGTCTACAGAGTGCTAAGTACCTATTCACTTCTTAGGTTAACAGAAGTATCACATTTTTGATCAAGAAATGTTCCTAGAAGCTATTCTACATCGCTTCACAAGCCCAGGATCAAAATAAAGGTTATATTTCAAGTCGCAAATTACTTTTCGTTTCATCACCTACAATCAAATTCCATCGCAATGGATCTCTTAACTGCTGAGGCACAAAGCTACGAGTATGAAAATGATTTCTAGAAATGTTTTCTGAGTCGTAAATAAATACGCGAAAATATTTTTCAAGTAATTTTTTTTTCTATCTTGTGCTTATCTGGAGAAATTTTACACTCTGTTGCTGATGACGTATCAGAAACTGGTTTAAACCAACAGTACCTGAATATGCAGTTTTAGTAACCTGAGAGAAATTTGCTATAAAACAGGAGCGAATTAACCTCATGAAAACTTGAAAGCTACGAGAAGACGTAGAACATAAGCACGTCACAATCTAATTACAAAACAATAAAACGAGTTTAAGGTTAGTTTCAAGGATGTCAAGCAGTAATCAGACTTCAACATCAGGTTTCTAATATATAAAAAAAGCAACGTTAACTGAATTTCAAGTGTTCAACACTTGCATAACGCACCAGTCCAGTCCACTTGCGTGTATAAAAGCTCCCTGCAATTGATTCATTTCACCACTGAACTGGGAACTATGAAATTTAGCATTTATAAGTCACAATGGACTCAGATTTCCTAGGTTCTATAATTAGTCAAACCCCTACTTTCATGAAGCTAAACTAACTCTCTCTCTCTTTCTCGTGTGTGTGTGTGTGTGTGTGTGTGTGTATGTGTAACAAGTACACAGCCACTGCTATACCAGAACGCCAATTACCAAATGCCTTGTCGAAAGAATCCGCGATTAAATGCCTTTGTCATCATACCTCAGACTACATTGTCCCGAACTAAAACATCCCTGGAGGCGCCAACACCTGGCATAACCGACGGATCATTGTTCTGCCACAGAATCGTCTGCTCGTACAGAAAACAAATCAGACACGCACTCCAACTTTTAAGGAACTTGAGGTTAATTGGACCATTTACTTTCAACGGGGTACACGGAAAGTAAAGCGAGACCGAAGGCGAACACACTGAAAATTTCAAAAATTTCTTCTCGAGTCAACAACAACATACAATAAACATACTAGCTGAGACAGGTCTAGAAGGAAAATCCTAGGATTGGGAAAATTTAATCCATGAATAAATTCATAATGCAATTAGAAATACGAATAAATAGCTAAAAGGACAATAAATTTAACCAATAGCTTTGTTCTCCCATAGGAATGCATGAACCTGTCAGCCGCATGTCGCACATATTCCTCCTTAAATAAAGGACTAAAATGAAATACATTGACGGAAACATAACTTATAAAGAACTTTCCATCCTTAAATCCGGAAGAATATGAACGCGCGACGTCCTTCAACAGGAATCACCAGATTGCAGTCGTTAAACGCGTTACGACCAGAGACTCCTTCCTCTTTCCAAGACCAGAGACCCCTTCCCCCATTCCCCTTTTCACGTTTAATGGGACAAAGGGTAGAAAATGACCCTTGGGCTAAATGGGACGTGAAGTGTTAAATAGAGAAAAAATTCTTCCGCTCGATGAGCAACGTAATCTGGAATCGTTTTCCCGTTAAATGGAATGTACAATCGACCGCTGCTGTTTTTCTTCAAAAGTCGCTGACCCAACACCATTCTTCGGTTATTATTAATTATAATAATGATGGTTGCGATTTATGTTGCATATACACAAACATATGCACATAAAATTAATATATAAATACACACATACATATATACTGTGCATTTACATAATATATATACAGTACATATATATATACAGTTCGTGTGTATATATACATTGTATATATAGTGTATATATATGTGTGTATATATACACAGTATATATATATATATACGCATATTATATATATATATATATATATATATATATATATATATATATATATTATATACATATACGTATATATACATATACACATATATATACATATTGACACGTGCACACATTCTATAGCATAACACAAAAAATACACTGCGTGCTTTTTTATCTCTCTCTCTCTCTCTCTCTCTCTCTCTCTCTCTCTCTCCCTTGGACATATTAAAAAAATGGACGTTAAGATCATTCCGACTAAATTTACTCCAAGCAATTCCTTTCTCTTTAGGATAATTAATGCAGAAACTCAAAAACTGACGTCGGGTAAGTCTCGGGAAGTTTTAACAAGAGAGGTGGGTCATTTTCTTTTACTAAATAAGCAGAAGATACTCTCGAAAGTATTGAAATGAGGAGGTAAGCTGAAGGGAAGGAAAGTTTCGAGCTGAGAATTAACTATAAAAGAAGGCCAACCTATTACGAACGGAATCGGAGAACCACTGAGACAAAAACGAGAAACGTGGCACTCTAACGAGAGAGAGAGAGAGAGAGAGAGAGAGAGAGAGAGAGAGAGAGAGAGAGAGAGAGAGAGAGAGGGCGAGCACTTCTCAAAGAAGCTGCTCACGATATCTTCACTGTTTTCCTGTCTTGCAATATTTTTCAATCGCTGTTGGCACTGATATGTGTCCCTCATCTACGATATGGATCCTAATACCTGTTCTCAAGCAGCTGACGACATTGATCCGCCTGTCTGTCACCCATCATTCTTATCTTCAAAATAGAGTTTTCCCACTCTTCAGATTTCTCATCTCCTTAAACTTATCTCACAACTTCCTCGCTCACCATCAGGAAGGATTCTGTAAGGTAGCACTAACTGATGATCTCTTATCCTACTTCTTGTTTTCTTTTAATTACAGAAAAAGGGAAAACTGGACGGAAGAGGAGGGCGGTTCGGCCACTGAAAGAAGTGACAGAAGAGTTTCTTGAACATGGAAAGGATGTAAGTCAGGAAAAACAGGAGCAGGAGGAGAATTCAACAGCCTGTAGCAGAACGACTGAAAAGGCGGCTGAATCGTGCAATTCGATGATTTCAGGAGTATTACTAGAACTGCTATGTTCTCACTCATGACATCTCCTGAAAAGTTTATCTTAATGATACTGTATCACTGTGAAATCTTATTGTAAGTTAAATGCCTAGCACTAAACTTACCTTGTATCTGATAATGTCACATCTCACTCAGTCCCTATCACTGATTGAATTTCTCTGGAATATGCTCTCTCCTCTAACCTAATCTTCCGAAATATCAATCACTTTCTTCATATTCCGTTATCTTACCCATTCATAGGTTGATACTCCTACACTTACGAATCCTCTCCCACTCCTCAGAAGCCATTTCTCAGCCTAGCTTAATTAATCTCGTACAATGCTATAACTGCAGATCTCTGAAAAGGGTAGCTGATGTTAACGAGGTATAACCTACTCCTTCCAGAGATCTCCTATTATACACCCAGGGCTAACGTTTTTGTTTATATCCTTTAATTTAATCTTCCTTCTTCCCTACTAAAATGTGAGAGTGACAACAATAACGCTCTAATATGCAAGCAATTTTTGACTCAGAAACAGACATTAGCAGGTCTCCGAATCCTCACTTCATTAAAGATCACAATTTTTGCCTCTTGAGAGGCTGGACCGTCTATTTTGGAGGTTACATACACTTAACTCAGTATATACGTCAGAAATATCTAGGATTTGGTGATTCCTGCATAGAATGCAGTTAAGTTACATGAAGACCCTCAACATAAACACACAATGTCCTCTTGGCTCAAAAGTTTCTGTTTTAATACTCGCATACAATTTTCTTAAAACTTTAATTCTTCGAAACTTTTAGTGAATACAGATTTTCTGGACCTACTTTATAAATAAATACGTCTTCTTTATAAATAAATACGTCTTCAGCAGAGTTTCTGAGAAGAGAGAACCCTCTTGATTGTATTGCGACCCAACTCCTCGCAGTCTTCGCCCCGACACTGATGGTTAGTCTCGAGTTGCAATGATCAACAGGTAACGTCGGTCTTTCACAAAATTCCTTTCTAAGATTATAACACTCGGCTTTCCTGCCTTTCATGAGTCCTTTAACTTTCCCCTCTCTTTCTCTTTTGAGGGACGCGTGTCATCACGTAAGAAGGGAAAGTCCATAATCACTATTCTCCTCAGGCCTTTCCTTACGTATTGTTTTCTAACAATGACTAAGCCCAATTTGGTCAATCATGTCTGTCGTCTGAGACCCTCAAGTGACCATGCACTTATCATTTCAACTTCATGTCTTGTCAATGCTAAGAATTTTAAGGATTACAAGACGATGTAAAGAATTTTGAAGGATTGGAAAACTATGAAGATCCTGCCATGGCATTAATTATCATAAAATGTTTAAAGACATGTGTGCACAACTAAGAAAATAAAAATCAACTATAACAAAGGAAAAGAAAACATCATATCCTAGGACATTAGCAAATTTTCCTACCAATGCAAGGTCATCTGGTATTCTCACTGGGCTAAATGTACTTACAAACATCCCCCTAAGAAATTCTTCTCACCTTAGGAAATCACAACTTCATAAAAATTTAACTCTTGTTACATAATCCAGGATATACAATCACTTTCTGTATTACATAAAATACACAAGCAGAGAGAGAGAGAGAGAGAGAGAGAGAGAGAGAGAGAGAGAGAGACGGGCGCTTGTAACTAATTTTGTGATTTTAACCAACTTATTTTAAGCATAAACATGCACGCACATACATAGATATGAAGTACATATTACAGTGCTTTTCAAATCCTGGGTTTCCATCCACATCTACTCATTGAATGTCTAATATATATATATATATATATATATATATATATATATATATATATATATATATATATATATATATATATATATATTTATATATATATATATATATATATATATATATATATATATATATATACATATACATAATTGTACATATATATATATATATACATATACATAAGCACATATATAAATAATATTATATATATATACACATATTCATATACATATATATATAATATATATATATATATATATATATATATATATATATATATATATATATATATATATATATATATATATATATATACGTGCGCTTCGACTTTGTAAAGCCAACTCAACTCCACCACTGTCAAGGTATAAATAAACAGCACATCAACAACGTTGCCAGGCTTTGGATAAACAACACCGAGCACTGTTACATTATACAAAACTGAATCCTTGCAAGTAGGAAAAGACTACACTGCTTTACTGTCAGCATTGAAATAGTTTAAATCGTATTATAATCCATATGAATATTAATCTTGACACTACCACACCATATAAATATATATATATATATATATATATATATACACATGCATATATATATATATATATATATATATATATATACACATATATACATACAGTATGTATGTGTATATATATATATATATATATATATATATATATATATATATATATATATATATATATATATATATATACACACACAAATCATCAAAACCTCCACAACTGCAAGAAATTTATTTTACGCAATTCTTCCCATAACATTATTTACAACGATAGCAGTTATTATACATTTAATAACAAAAACGAAAAACCGCTCCATTTATCAATATGAGTAGCTTGCGTCACATACTCAACAACAATAGAAGTTAATCCAATCAAAAAAAAAAGAGAGAAAGAAAGAAATTCATTTTACGAAACCAAATTTTATCCACTACGCAAACATACACAACACGTCACCATCATCACCATCAGATCGTCGTCTGCACTCTCCCCGGGGGGCAAAGCAAACACACCTCTCTCTGCCGCGACCTTCGATCAACCCAAGCTCGTCCGAGACTGATTATAATTACTGTATCTGGTGCATATTATAATTACAGCATCAAAGGAACGGCTTCTCGAAATGTGATGTTGTCCAATACGTCGTCTGCAAGGTGGAGACCGTGATTTCTTTTTAATATCTGGTCGTATTATTATTATTATTATTATTATTTTGTAATGTAGCTTCTCAATCTCTCGAATGAGTTTCTTTGTAGCATCAAGTAAATCATACACCAGCAGCTATTATTATTATTATTGCCATATTATGTATGTATTATTATTATTACGTGTGCATGTGTAGTTTCTCAATCTCTCGAATGAGTACCTTTGGAGCATCAGGTAAATCATACAGCAGCAGCTATTATTATTATTATTATTATTATTATTATTACTATTATTACTATTATTATTATTATTATTCAGAAGACGAACCCTATTCATACGGAACAAGCCCACAAGAGTCATGGACTTGAAATTCAAGCTTCCAGAGATTACAGTGTTCATTAGAAAGAAGTAACAGAAAGTAACTTGTAATACAGAAGGAAGAGATCACTTATTAAAAAAGAAAAATAAATATTAATATATAAATAGACAGAAATGTAAGTGAATTATTAAAGTACAAGAGTTGTATCAGGGTAGTAATACAGATGTATCTAAATCATTTGTTCAACATAACAGTTGTAATCATCAACTAAGGATTTCATATAAAAGAAAAACATAATATTTGGTATGATTAAATCATAAATGTCTTTAAGCTGCATAGGTGAAGATAACATTGAATACAAAAAAGCGACAAGCGAAAAGTAACAACCGTAAACCTGTTGCTGACGTGTTATCACAGAAAATCGATTTGCCATGTCCAATACTGAGTAACGTGTTATGAATGTGTCCGTCTTTGGTATCAAAAAATAGGATTTTATATGTATGTAATGTATAAACAATATATATATATATATATATATATATATATATATATATATATATATATATATATATATATATATATATATATATATATATACATATATAAATACATGTATGTATGTATATGTGTATGTATGACTGAAACAGGTACGTATTAGTCAATTAACGTGTGTTCTAAAACTTCTATAAGAGCTAAATTTTCTAAATCACTCAACTCGTGATTAAACATAACTATGATCATCAATCATAAGTAACCACATTACAATATTAGGAAATTCAATATTGAACTGTACAATTCGAGCGAACATACACAGTACTTCACAACTTGTATCCAACCAATTTCGGATGCAAATCTTAAATGCATTTATGCAAGGAAATGGCAGTCCTCCATTATTGTAACTCTACCGTTCTCTTTACATCCGAAAAAGTAATTTGGTCTTTCTTTAAGTTATCTATTGCCTACCGACCTGTTTCTCAATCTACATACCCATGACAAGTCGTAATGCCAGCCACAAAGATCATCCGAACATGACGGTTGCCATGCATAAAATAGCTCGGAGAACCTGCTGCTTGATATTACGTCGCATAATTAACTGTCACTTCCTGCATAGCTGACAGAAAGATAGCAAGGTCAATATCATGGTTGGAGAGCGACTCACTGGCAATTGCTCAAAATAATGATGACAGCAGAAAACGTGAAAACTCCGGCCAAACATTTGCTGATCAATAAAGTTATCTCTACAAATCCGCTAGTTTTACGATGACGAAATTCAACCGCCGTATTTCATAGCGACGGTAAAATCCACTGATTATTAAATTTAAAACCTTAGTAAAGAAACAAACAGGTCGAGATTCTTATAAACTCCGCGGGATATTCACACTCTTTTCGTAATATTATATTTCAAGCTCATGATATTTGGTGTGAAATAATTTTTTGCTATAGGTAAATGGCATTGTGAGATTATTTCTAAAATCTTATGAAAGGCAAATAAGCAATCGAACAATTTCAAAAACGCGATAGACCATACATATATTAATATTTCTATCCTTAATTCTATTATGATGAGTACTAGAGCTAATTAGCTCTCATGTCAACTCGGGAACTGATGCACAATACATAACGTACATCCCTTATATATATCTATCGATATATATATATATATATATATATATATATATATATATATATATATATATATATATATATACATATATATATAGAGACTGAGCATAAGTACATTAAATGACATGGTCTACAACTTTCCACTTACCTCGTCCCAGGTACACCGTCCAAACTGATGAAGACCATGACGACCAACACAAACGCACAGACAAAGACAAACAAACAATAACACGCTGCACACACCAGACAAACAGGGGAAAACGGGGCAAGATGTCTGGGAGAGCCTTAAAGAGGGACTTAACACTCTCCTAATGTGACTTCTTTAATGACTTCCAAAGGTAAAAAGTCATATGCCGATAAGAAGGCTCGACGCCAAACATGAAAACATAAGCCAAACTCAATCCACCAAAGGGAGGAGGTCTTCTTATTTCCCCTTTTTATGAAACACTCTCCCGATGACTCTGAAACTCCATTAAACTGACGTGAATAAAGAATGGCACATTAAAACCCCCCTGCGTTCCACTATGCAAGAGAAGCCGGATAAAAAAAATGGGGAGGCTTTGCAATTATATTTTCCGGAACAAACGCTAGATTCCTCTCTTTCTGGATTATGGCGTGAATCTAGTAGCCCCTTAGATCGGACACAGACTGACCGTCACTCATCGCCAAAGACTAAATTACTCCCACATGCGAGACGACCAGACCTATCTATCTGTTCGGCGCCGAGTTCGCGGACTTAAAGTTTCGCGTCTAAACGCCCAAATCCGCTGACGATCGGCAGGGAAATCTACTTCATCCGCTGCATTCAAAACAGATGGGAAACAAAACTCTCGCGTCTATCCCTTTTTGTAAAATTAAATCACTTTGATGTTTAAATCAGAGATAAATTGGTGCTAGCAAAATTAGATTTGTTTATCGGGAGACTAGTATATACTTAGCTACGCAATTATAAGCCAGGCTCTGGAAGTAAAAAAAAAAAAGTGGATCAGGGTTTCTCTGTACGAGGCAGGACTTTTTCTAAACGTGCTTATTAATCACCTGGAAAACTTGTTGACTCCCATCCCCAACCCGCTTCTATTTAAATGGGGGCGGGGTTAAGAAAAGTTGCAAGCTGCAAGTGAAGATACTTATGTAACATCAAAGATAAGGCGTAAAACAGATGTTAAGTTCCTTATTAGCACCTTGCGACCTTCGGAGATGTTCTGAATTTCTAACTTTTCAGTTCAGTTTACAAAGTTAATACTCTCTACCCAGACAAATATAACCTAAAGAATATATGATACTCTGCACTATCTTACCTTATAACCAACCTCACGCTACTTGTGATAAATCCACAGATACATTTTGCAATGTATACCTTCGTATCAATAATGGAGATCTTGCGATAAATCCTGCTACTTGTAATAAATCCACAGATACATTTTGCAATGCATAACTTCGTATCAACAATGGAGAGCTTGCGATAAATCCCGGAGAGTAACTCAAGGTCCTTCTACAAATGTCACCGACTGGCATCAGAATATTTCAACGACGGCCAACATGCGCCAGTGACAGGGGAATCAATAAACACCCAAAGTGACAGACAGGCAAGGACAGGAAGAGGGCAGTCAAGAAGGTCTAAAGACGGTCCTCTATTTATAACGCCATAATTCCCTATTCACTCGGTGCATGGGGCAGAGAGAGAGAGAGAGAGAGAGAGAGAGAGAGAGAGAATATCATTATCATTCAGAAGATGATATATACATGCAGACAGAAAGACAGACTAATAGACGTACACAATGAGAGAGAGAGAGAGAGAGAGAGAGAGAGAGAGAGAGAGAGAGAGAGAGAGAGAGAGAGGCCAATTTACATGCACATGCAGAGAGAAAATGACTAAAAAAACATACATTGAGAGAGAGAGAGAGAGAGAGAGAGAGAGAGAGAGAGAAAGGCCATCTCTCGTAAATAAAAGTCGAAGGAAAGTTCCGCTGGTCGTAGCCGTAGCAGTCACTGCAGGGGATGCATGAAGCTCTTCATTACCCTAATAGACATCTAGGCGGCCCATCAGCGACCTTCCAGCCGTCAGTTTCCAGTGTCTACAAACCCCCACCGTGAGGTCTCCTTGCCATGACAATGAAAAGCTCCCCTTCCCTCCCCCTCCTCCACCTCCCTTACGCCCTTTTATCATCATCACCCCTAGCGAGTGGGCGTGGTTTTACTGTACTGTTCCCTGCTGCACCGCGTGCACCTGAATTACGCCCACCTCACAAACGAACAAAAGAGAGGGCGTAACAGCTCATGTGCGATTTACGATAACACCTCTGGAGTGAGCAGACAAAATAAAGGAGAGAATGGCATTGACAATGCTCTGCTAAATTCAGCGACGCGCGTATACCTACCTCCTCATAGGGGTGGTTTTTGGCAAAGTTCCACGATCTTGCTGCAGTATTTGGGTGGTACAAGTCAACCAGTGTTTACATTTCATGAACAATGGAAAAAGGATATTCACAATTACCAAACAGAAAAAGAAAACACAACGGTTAATCAGCAAATCAGCTCCCAGTAAAAGGAAACGTGGTATTAACCTGCGTTGTCAAAAACACCTTTATGAAATAATGTAATCGGTATTTGTGTGTTAAGTATTCACCTATTCTACTCACAAGAAAGACGGCAATAGTAAATAGTAATAGTAATGACAACGGCGCCCTGGCAACAATCCGTTTAGAACGAAGAGCCAACGATGACGTACTGCACAAGTATAGCCTACATGTCAGCTTTCCATTAGCCTCGAATATTTTGCGAATAATGAAAAAAGGGGCTTTCAATCCTTCAGAAAACCAAAACCTGCTATTTTCTTACCGGCGATCAAACGTAGGACGGACAAAAAAATTCTCTGCAAATGTTCAAATGTAATACAAAAGGTTATGAACACAAAATGTACGAATTCTTGGGATTATATAAAAAGAAAAACTTTATAATATTATATGAGACACATATAACTTATTTATGGTAAGGAAACGATAAGATTATTGTACACGAATAAATACACTACAAGGATCAATGCTCCATTATTCAATCATCCCTGACATTTAAAATTTAAAGATGAAGACAGTTTCTGGATACACAACAATGACACACTGGGGAAAAGTAAAAATCCATCCATAATAAAAAAAAAATACACACATTTAAAAATATTATGTCTGAGGATACCAAGATTAACATTTTAAAGAAAAGTCATTGAAGGCCATTGCAAGAATAAATGGTTAATCTTAGAATAACTGTACCTTTGGTTCAAACCGTAATGAAAATACGTTAATAAAATGCACTTAGAATCAATTCCAACGAAAAAGAATCCAACGAAGCCATTCTTCAAAAGCATACCATTGCAAAAGACATACTTCTTGGAAGAGGTCGAATACATTCTAAAAGTACAGTAATTGTAACTGAAAAGAAGTGAAAATTAAGCACTGATACACACACACACATATATAGGCCTATATATATCACACATATATACTGTGTATATGTATATATAAATAAATAAATAAATAAATATATATATATATATATATATATATATATATATATATATATATATATATATATATATACATATATATATATACAAATGTAATAATGTGTGTATGTACATGTGAAGTGAATTAGTGAGACTGTAAGTAATCGTTGTGCACATGTTGAAAGTTTATTTCCTGTAAAACCTCGAGCACTGACTATGAAAATAAAAAGAAAAATTTTTAAAAATACACTTGAGAAAAATCACAAATATGGCAATTTCCATATGTTTCTGAATAATTTCCATTCTCGTTTCACATATTCCCAGCACTGACCCCAGAGAACCTTTTGCTGCTGCTGCTGCTTAAGGCAAGACATATCTAATAACTTCGTGATCACCGCCCCTCGTGATTAAGCCCGACGAAGCCCTTATTTCCTTCTTTTTTTCTCTCTTTTTTCTTTAAAAGAGGTGGTGGTGGTGGTCGCCTCACTCAAAGCCCGATCACGCCCTTCCCAAGACCGCAGAGCAGTCTTGGAGATTGGGGTCACGACGGCACCGTGAAATAATCTCCCTCCGCACAGTCAGTGTCTTTCCTTAACAGGGCGTTCGAAGGGCGTGGCTCCTCAGACCACAGACGAAAAAAAAAAAAATCTCGGAAAGGTGAAACGTTACAAGCTACACGGCCAAGGAAGGGACCTTCATTTTAATAATGGTAATAATAAACGGAAGGAGAGAGAGAGAGAGAGAGAGAGAGAGAGAGAGAGAGAGAGAGAGAATGCTAAGGTCCTGAGTTCTAGCAAATGTGAGAGAGAGAGAGAAATTTGATTCAGTAGTAAGATACTGGTGACGTGTTACAAAAATGTAAAGTCGTCCCATTTGAATTTTTCTATAATAATTTAATATCGCATTTTTATAATCTCTCGCTTTCTCTCCTTCGTAAGTTACCAGAGATTCAACTGAAGTTGAAAAGTAACTATTCCCTATCCCGAGTTTTCCCATACAGGCGTTCAAAACAAAGGAAGATATTTAATCTCGTGACCTTTTGTTCCGAATTATTTTCCAAAGCACATCAATCTTACGAGATGTTAGGTAATTTATAACGCAAAAGATAGTCAATAATTAAAGCATATAAATATACCTCATATATATATATATATATATATATATATATATATATATATATATATATATATATATATTATATATATAATAAATACATATGTATATGCAGAGAGAAGAGAAAGAAGTACCTGGTGGCTAGTCAACATGTGTACAAAAGAAGGAGAGAATAGCAACCCATAAAAAAAAAAAAAATAGGAGCAGGGACTTCCTGAGGGTCGCAAAAAAGGTCAACGACCATGAGAGCCAAACCATTTAGAGGTCAAGTTCGTGTTAACGTTTTTTTTTTATTTGAACGGCTATGGGGAAGTATCCCTGTTCATTTTCCGACTGGAGTCATATGTACATTATTTAAAGACTATAAAATGCTGACAACTCAAGTTTCTTCTGCCTAGATACACGTACGAAATTTAAGGACACAAATTTTGATGAATGATAACCGAATGCACATGGTATATAGAATTTAGGCCAAAGGCCAAGCGTTGGGACCTATGAGGTCATTCAGCACTGAAAGGGAAACTGACAGTAAGAAGGTATGTAAGGTGTAACAGGAGGCATACTCGCAGTTGCGATGTGAAACAATTGTTAGGAGAGGATGGAAGGTCAGATGGGAGAAAGAAAATATGAACGGAGGTACAGTAAAAGGAATGAAAGAAGTTGCAGCTAGGGCCCGAAGGGACTCTGCAAAGACAATTAGGTAATGCCTACAGTGCACTGTGAATAGGAAACAAACGTGCAAAGTTTTCAGTTATCACAGTTTGGCTCTATCTGCAGCATAAAAGCCGAAACTAGCAGTACCTGTATCATATTAATTTGGGGTCGTAAATGTTGCAAGGAATAAATATTGCAAGTACCCATTACACGGAACGCAGAAGGCCTGTGCGCTATTACTTTCTATTTACTGAAGCGCATTTCTGTTGTGTACATTTGAAATGTGTAGCATTCAGAACAACATACAGTGAGTTTATTCTTTTTTAAAATTTATGACGAACTGATAATCATCATTCATTCGTACAGCGTACAAAAACTACAACTTGCAGTTTTAGAAAGAAATGATTACAAAACTGCATTTCGTTTAAACGAAGTTTTATGGTATATGAAAACTTCGGTCCTTTTTCATTCTCAGCTTTCTATACTGTAGCAAAGCATTTGGCTGAAATTAGCTAAATAATTACACAGGTAACATCAATCATTTGAAATGACAAGAACAATCTTGCAAGATAACAGTAATGGCTTACTTGTATTTTGTCTCATTTAAAAGAGTTTCCTATAACTGTCACATTGATTGAATTTATGTCTTCAGTGATCTTTTAGTTATAAGGCTGAGGTATGATGACTGCAAAAAAGCCGTAATTTCTGAAATCTCAGTTATATGATCTATTTATGTAATTTGGGTAACTTTCTTGGAATTACTGAGCCTTTGATTCATTGACAAATTGCTGTGGAAATCTAAAAACGGACTTTCAAACGTATGTTGTCCACTTTCACACAAATTCAGATATTCAAATGCTATAGTTGGACAGTATGGACCAAGATTCGGTCTTGGTCTCATATGGCTTTGACCTTGATGGGCGTGAAATCGACTACAGCAAGCACGCCCGTACACACATAAGATAATAAATAAATAAATAAATACATAAACAAATAAACAAATACACACACACACACACATATATATATATATATATATATATATATATATATATATATATATATATATACATACACACAGTATATGTGCACGTGTGTGTGTTTGCAGGAACGATAATCTTTTCTTAAATTCCTATTATAAATCTCATTATTACATATCCATTGAATTTATTGTAATTCAGTGATTTCACTGAAGCAAGCGCAGACTCGCCAAAGCATAATGACTAAAACAATAATTCACCGTTAGAATGTTTGCACCTTGACATTATGAGAATAACGTAAGCCATAAATTACCACCAGACTTAAACAGAAGGTTATAATAAGGGCAAACAAATAAAAAACCAACACCAGAAAAGGTGAATTGCAAAAAAAAACCCACCCCTTATACTCGTACTTTCTTCTAAGGCATAATGCGGAAATACTCGCATTCCAAACGAAGCTGCGCTGTGTTTAAAATAACACGAGAATTTTTTTTTGTGCGTTTACTGATCCAAGCGTATCAACCGTTGGAGCAGAAAATAATTGTAAAGTAACAAATATAAAACTTAATCTATCAGAATAATTCTCCCGGCCGTCTTTCCAGGTACCCATTACAACGATTCTCCACAGTTTAAAAGGGGCAGGGCCATTTTAATTTTGAAAAATGATTTATTCAATAAAAAAAAATACTGATGCCTATGAAAATAAGGATTCGTCCTCCATTCTTTCGTTCTAGTTCGTTAAAAACGACTCTTTCCTACATCGTCTTGTATATTACTAGCAAAATATAAGAAAAACA
Organism: Macrobrachium rosenbergii; assembly: GCF_040412425.1. Taxonomy (NCBI): domain Eukaryota; kingdom Metazoa; phylum Arthropoda; class Malacostraca; order Decapoda; family Palaemonidae; genus Macrobrachium; species Macrobrachium rosenbergii. The sequence goes on from NC_089795.1 coordinate 37,631,428, forward strand.
AACACAAATCACCATGATTTCATTCCATTAATATGATTCTTCTGATTTACACCATGTGCCAAAGACGCCTGAATATTTCAACAATGCTTTTTCCACTGCAATTATTTTGTTTCAGTATGTGTGCGCGTGTTTGTATGTACTGCACGCCTTGCTGAAATATACTCTACGCCTTCAGCACTGTGCTTAATAATCTTTACTCACTGTATCACTTACAGCATCTGTTTATAGGTAAAGTTATATACAACGCAAAATCGTGCAGACGCACTTATAAGAGAAGATTGTTTAGCGTAGTAACACGAATGATTTAAAAACTACTATCTTTGGTGTATTACCTCTGTAATACAAAGTTCTATGATTCAGTACAAGTTCAACCCCGAAGAACTTCATAACCTAGCTGCTTTTTATTCAAATCGTCAGATTTCATGGAATCGGAATTGGAACTGGAATTTAGGCCAAGGGCGAAACGCTGGGACCTATGAAGTCATTCAGCACTGAAAGGGAAATTAAGAGTAAAAAGGTTTCAAAGGTGCAACAGGAGAGAAACCTCGCAGTTGCACAATGCAACAATTGTTAGTAGAGGGTGAAAAGTAAGATGGAAGAACGATAATATGAACACAGGTACAGTAAAAGGAGTGAAAGGGGGTGCAGCTGGGGGCCAAAGGGATGGTGCAAAGAACCATAAGTAATGCTTACAGTGCACCCTACGGATGATTTCATGGAATCAAATGCATTTAAAGTGCATTTTTCATTCCCCACCGGAAGTGAAGAACTTAATCTCTACCTTCAATAAAGTTAGTTTCGTCTAAAAACTTCTTAACCGAAGAATTTTAAAACGAATAACAGAATTTTCTTCTGAGGAGTTTCCACTGAAAGAAAAACTAATGTCGTGGTAAAAATTTCTTTTTAAGTGTTCCCCTTTTGGAATAATTTTTACCAATTTTTTTTAAGAAGATAAGCTTACATTTATTCCATACGAACTGAGAATAAACTACCGTGGTTTACTCACATATAGCTAAACAGCGTAAAAAAAATTACTTAAAATCACACTGGAATATCCTGTTTTTAAACTTAGGTACAAAAAAGCAGTTCAATCTTCCTTTATCTGGAAACGTTAATCGTCAAGTCACGAAAAAGAGAAATCAAGCAGAGTTGACGTTTATCTATTTATAAAGATAGTCTTTCAGCATTCAGAGAAAACTCAATGATAGCCAAATTCCCCTAATTTTTCTTCCCCGTTTACTAAACTTGCCAACCTTATGACCAATTCTAGCCCAGGCCCGAAGAAAACAGGAGAAAGGAATAGGAAACGGAAAGAGGGTGGCCAAAATTCATGACCAAAAACTTGACGGACTAAGTCAAGCGTAGTTATTATTCATCACCGACAAAAATCGAAATCATCCTTCATATGCAAAATGCAGCATTAAATTTCTAACAAAAACTCCCCTTCCTCTGATTCCCTTTCCATTTTATCAAAGCCATCCCTCACAAGCTTTCATGCGTTCTCCAAATGCCCAAAAACCATAATTACTTCGACAGCAAAAGATTAATTTCAAATATGAACTTGTTTAAAAGGTCACACATAAACAAATGTTCTCTCATTTCAAAAGAAAATGACTGAACCATAAAGGTTTCTCACAATTTATGTCAATAAGGATATGTATGAGGCAAAAGAAAAGAAGCATTTAAAAAAAAAAAAAGCCTAAAAAATAAAAATAGAGAAAACCCGCCCACAAGCTTCCACGCACTACTAACGCAGTAACGACGTATCAGCGTTGAAAAACTAAAAAGATTTATTTATTAACATAAGAAATAACCATTTAAAAAAAAAAAGGGGGGGGGGATGGAGGGATTTCTCCGCAATGACCGGTTTTCATCACGCACAATGGTTCCACTCCCAGAAATGCCACAAAAAGAACAGCAACAGTTATGAGGCCAGCAGGAATTCTCAAGGCAACTTTTACGCATCTGGCAACAAGTCACATTAAGAAATGATAACTCCGTTAGTCATACGTAAGCGTAAAGGCTTATCTCACGATGTAATAATAAAAATAATCAATGAGGTATGTAATCTAAATTAGCTTGGTTTTACTAAAATTTTTTGTTCTTTTGTGTGTGTGTGTGTGTGTGTGTGTGTGTGTGTGTGTGTGTGTGTGTGTGTGTGTGAGTGTGAGAGAGAGAGAGAGAGAGAGAGAGAGAGAGAGAGAGTCCAATGAAACTCATTATTTTGTTTATCTAAAAATACGAATTATAATACTCTTTAATGAGTCGAATTTAAAAGAATAACTTTTGCTAGCCTTTGAAAGCGGTACAAACAACATAATAACATTTTGGAGTCAATAACCTCTTGCAGGCAAAACACCGGGTTAAAACATCAATACGCCTACGCTGTTTCTCTATCTGAACGACATAAAAGGCAATGTTAGTTAATTTTATGATTCATAAATATACAAAACTTTCAGATATTAAGAAAAGACAAAGCTATATAATGAACAAGCGATAACTGTTGATTATAATCCTAATAATAATAGAAGCGAGGATCACTACCTCTCACGCGAGCCTCTCAGGGATTTTTGTCTAAACACTATACTTAAAACAGCGAAGGAACGCAGGTGTTGGGAACACGGAAGCCAAACTCGGAAAACAAAGATGAATATAAAGTTGTTGCCTTAAAAAAATTAATACTATTTAGTCACGAAAAATAACATAAAAGTACCTGTCAGAAGGGCTTAAGTAGCTACTGTAGAAGCAGTGCTTGAGGGTTACAAAATATCGAACATTATAAAAAAAATTTTTTAAAACCTCAGTAAATAGTGAATCTCCGTCTAGCGCACTATATAATACGAATTAATGATGAACTCACTCCCATTTTTCTTCTCATGCGAGCGCAAATGATATAGGAAATTTAATCTTTTAAGTGACCTCGAACTTTAAAGGTTCCCCCGAGTAGAGTTCCTTTGAAATTATTTTTACAATTTAACGAAAAAGAAAACGATGCCATACATAAGCAGCCAGCTATAAAACATCTGAAACGCATAAAATCTACGATACTGAACTCTGCATTAAATATTTCAAGGTCATTTACAGACACTTCTCAAGATGTTCCGTTACTATCCATCCTTCATTTTCACGTAATCACGCTTGCAGACAAACACCAAGGAACCCGGGACACAAAAACATAAGCTCCTTGAGGCCAGTAAAAAGTGGATTTTAGTGTGATGAAATAATCACAGTTTTATGATGGTTGAATGTAAACTGAATTATCTTTTGATATATACCAAAATCTCGTAGTTATAAAGAGAAGTGCATTCATTCAACATCTATTGACTGCATTACCTTTACATGCACACCTTATGACCTGAAAATATGTCTAAGCACGATACTTCACATGGACAGACAAGCATGCATGCTTATGCACGTGCTAATAAATCAAGAAATATTAATACTGACAATGTGCATTGTTTTTCATTTAATTTCCATTCAAATTGGAAAGTCTAATTATTATTTCAAATGTTATTTCAAGCATCTTACCATATATCATCCTAAAACCTACATTAAACGCATTCGCAAAACCTACACTTTGGAAAATAAATAAGCTTCAGATATATTGGTATTTATTCTGCGTGAGCAAAATGCCATTCATTTGAAAACTGAAGTGAACACCCATAAAAATTGACAATCGATATGAAACACAATCAGCTTGAGGCGAATGCTTGTGGCCCTACTTCGAGAAAACTCCCGCAGAATTTCTCGCCCCCCTGCACCAATAAATGCCCGAAGCCATGAAAGACGCTTCGTGCAACAGGCAGGAAATATCGGCAAGATTGAAGCGATACTGACATTTGAAGCGTTCTCTAAACGAATGTCAATCCCTTACCCAATCTCGCAGACCCTCTGTTTCTTAATTTGAACGTCAAAGATCAAAGGCCGTTCGCAACGGATGAAAATGAAGGAAGACAAAAAGGGCTGCGAGGTGTTATCTCCAGAGACCTTTAGGGTAAAAATAACACCAATAACAAAACCCTCCAAACTGCAAAAACAAAATGCTTCAAGGTATCTGAGAATATGAGCCCGCTCTCTCTCTCTCTCTCTCTCTCTCTCTCTCTCTCTCTCTCTCTCTCTCTCTCTCTCTCATGTGCATATCATTGCGAATCCATACATTCGAATATACATGTTAAAAAAAACTCTCTCTCTCTCTCTCTCTCTCTCTCTCTCTCTCTCTCTCTCTCTCTCTCTCTCTCCATGTACATATCATTGGGAATTCATACATTCGAAAGTACATGTTGAAAAATCTCTCTCTCTTTCCCTCCATGTCCATATCATTGAGTATTCATACATTCGAACATACATGTTGAAGAAATTCTCTCTCTCTCTCTCTCTCTCTCTCTCTCTCTCTCTCTCTCTCTCTATCGAACATACCTGTTAAGAAAGTGAAATAGGACCTCAGTTTAATCTGAGTCACTTCTTAGTAAATCCATTTTGTTTTCCTCGAGTCTGTTGTTCTAAGAAGTATCCCTAATTTGATAGGACAATCTTTATGTAGCCGCATTAACTAATCAACACCAACTGCCTTCTTAACAAGTCTGAGTTAGAGAGGAAATTTTCGTCTCCGTTGCCCGTTTGTGTAGCAACCGTTCAGCGATGAGTCTTCCTCCTATGTACTTTAGCACTTATCTTCCTGCTTATGCTCTTTCCGACTTACAATTCTTCCCTCTCACAAAGCGGCAAGCAGGTCTTCGCTGCATCCGTGTTTACGAAATCCCCCCCCCCTTTTTTTTTATTCGGGTTTGGGCTTGAAAAGAGCACTTTGGTTGCCCGAACATTTTAGCCTCTTTCTGCACCAAATAAAATTATCATAAAATACGTATGTATATTTGAGAAGCGTATAAATACAAGTACTTTATAAAATTCGAGTCGAAACATCAAAAGAAAAAATGTTGAAAATCAAATTATCAGTGTTAAAAACAATGACGTCCTCTCTCTCTCTCTCTCTCTCTCTCTCTCTCTCTCTCTGCGCAAGGCTTTAATTCCGAACGGTCAAGGGTTTCGTCGAGATAAGAGGACGCCAACCCTCCGCCCACCGACATGACCCTTTATCTCTCTAGTTTTCCAAGTTTTCCATCACAAGACAATGGGAGCCTCCAGATTGCAAGTCAACCATCGCTGGGAAGGAAAAACCTTCCAAAAGGTTCCCTTCTGAAGGACGGCCAGAACTCTTCCGTGAACAATCTCTCTTTCTCTCTCTCTCTAGGAATATTCTCTTCAATTTGATGCTGCCACTGTTTCTAACACTCTCTCTCTCTCAACTCTCTCTCTCTCTCTCTCTAACTCTCTCTCTCTCTAAATATACTTCAGTGCAGTTTACGAGAAAGCATACATGTGGGTGAATAGTTTTCGTTTGGCTGTATGTCTATTTAATTAGAGGGTTATCCACAATAATAACTTTACTGGATATTATTTCCCAAGTCCAAGTATACATGATGAGTATACTTTGATGATATACATACATATACATATACACACACATATATATAATATATATTACACAGACACACACATATATATACACAGCCCAGAGAAAAAGTTATTGTAAGCGTGTGTGCGCGTATGTGCTCAAACGCGTTTGCACAATCACAAACAATCACTCAAGCATTAGTAACAAAGTACTGGTTGGAGAGTTCTTGTTACCACATTTGTCGATCATTTTAGCTTACTATTAAAACTTAACTGAACCAATTCTCTCTGCAACTACATACCTACATGTCACATTTTTTATTCGAGTTCGATCAGTCATCCTTCATTGCGTCGCCTACATTCTGTCTGTAAGAATCCTACTATAATGTATGTAGAATTGCAATAATGGTGGATTACTCAATACTTTCAATGAAATACAACAATTTTCCTCATTCCCCGTTGTGATAAAACTAGTCTGACTCACCTAGCCCATAAATACACAAGCATACCTATTCGAGATAAGATTACTTGATGACGACAATGACATTAAATTTCCCCGAGTTCTCTTGGGGGGAGGGGGCCACCCCACCCACACATCACGCTGAAGGTTTGGTTACTGACAAGTGCCGATTTGGCACTGCTCAAACCCGGGTACATAAGCTATCAGGACATTTCTTGAACTGTCATCTATCACTCTTGCCAATTAAGTCATTAAGACTGAACAGACCGAATGAACCTCACACGGCCAGCTGATCTTTATATGACATACTGATAAGATTTCAAAAGTTCGTTGTTATTTTACAAAACTATATTCATACTATAAATAGACTGCTATCCATTTCAGGGACCGCGAGTCATCGTATTTCTCAAATATCTTTCAAACTAATTATTTGATCGAAATGGTACTTTGACACAGTGTACAAGACACATCCCGCTAATTTTTGGTAATATAGTGCATAGTCAAAAGGTGTTAGTTAAGGCATTTACTCTCGACTTTTAAAGACAAAGTCGCATGAGTCAGCAGGACTAATCTACGCAATCGAACGTCCGCTATTCCCCCTAGACAGGAAAGGGGGGGGGGCGGAGATGGGGAGGCCAAGAAAGTGGGTTGAGGGAGGGATGAGAAGGGGTTGGGAGAGGGAGGGACGGGATGGGGATAATAGATGTTCGAATGCATAGTTTGGCGATGCGTGGCAACACCATTTAAGTCACGAGTAAACGCCTTAACTAAAACCATTGGACAATGCACTACATTACCAAAATTTAGCGGGAGGTGTCTTGAACACCGTGTCAAAGTACCATTTCGACCAAATAATTAGTTTGGAAGATACCTGAGAAAAACGATGACTCGCGGTTCCTGAAATAGACAGCAGTGAAGGCCTACCCATATCGTCAAAGCTTGAAGTATTATGTGAGAGGGTTGAGACCGCAAGTCCCGACTCTAGAGACGTTAAGAACCGTCCAGAATTGCATACCAAGGTACCGTCACCTTCAGTTTTAAGAGATCAACATTCGAGAAATTAAGTACCGTCCGGAATTTCATACCAAGGTACCGTCACCTTTAGCTTTAAAAGATCGACTTTAGAGACGTTAAGTACCGTCCAGAATTTTACCTTCAGTTCTCAGAGATCTTTAACCTTAGCGAACAGACGGACTTATGGTGAACAAGTGGAAACAGACGAACAGATCAATTACCAAAAGCCTCCGGACGGTAAACCCCGTAGTGTTAGCATATTACCCTACGAATTACGTGGACAACATCCCCCCCCCCACCGTAAAATAATACTACTCATTTACATAACCCGCTCAATCCCAATAAATACTTTTTGTTTAGAAAAAAAAATCGGATATGCCTAATGCCACGTAATCCGTAATCATTTCATTGTTTTCCCAGATCAGAATGAATACATTACTTAAAATGATAGTTCACTCTGACGTAAATATCATTACGACTTTTCAGCATTAAAATTTTGTTTTCAAAACGAGACAAATTCAATTAACTAACACTAATTTAGCGCCATGATTGGATTATCGAGCCAGTCACACCAAACAATCTGTAATTAGCGTTAGAAATTAGGCAATATCCAAATGACGGGAAACAGATTTTATCCCATTTACCTACTTGGCCTTCAATAGCATCTCGGTGACTCAAATTTGCCTTTGAAAGAACCATCAAGATAATAATATGTGAACAATTACCCTACAACAATTTTTCTCTGACAATTACATTTTGTTACGTGAATACCTGAAAAAACCTAAAGCACAAAACAGTAATAAAATGACTGCATGTAAGGTTAATGACTTTGCTACTGAAACTTTCAAAAATGTCTGTCATAAATAATTATTACGAAATTTTATTTCATTGTTTCGGAAAAGTATTTTACGAAAAGAGCCTTACAAGCATATTTGTCATAATTAGTTATATGTCATTTCATTTTTAATATGTTTAGAAAAAACTCAAATAGGTGATTTCTTTGTCTAAGACATTATATAATATTCCTGAAATAACTAAACTCTACAGAACTTCCAACAAACAGCATACTCATTTTCACCTCTGTCTTTGAGCTCATTACCATTACAGCATAAGTCAAACTTATCAATCAACATCAATATTTAGTAAAATTTCGGTTTATAATCCCAAACAGTAATTAAATAAACGGACGACTATTAACCCCACCTACATCCAGCCTTTGACTACTACTGCAAACGTCATAATAGATAACTGATTATCTTATTAAGTATCAAAACAAAAACAGGTAATCAGAAATTTTTTTTACAGATATGATTCTCCCCAATTTCATTCCATTTCATGTTTTACACAAATGGGGTCACCACTTGCTTTACACAAAGTCAGTTCTCTCTCTCTCTCTCTCATCCGGTTCTACGGCACTATTTAAAAACACATCTTCAAATGAAACCCCAGTTTTACCTGTGTTTTATTATTCGTTTTCCTCGATGTCATTTACATTATTAAATCAAAGTCCCTAAATTAGCCAAATTCTAATCATCTTTATTTAAAATGCTTGGCCATCTCAGATTGAACATTTTTTGGGACTAGTGGGTCACAGCACATGGAAAACTTGCCTTCAAATAAAATTTAATATTCCCTTTGTGGCTCACGATACTGACATTTCTTAAATAAAGTTACCTCTTGCATTACAGATAGAAATTTCGGAGTAGCTCATCAATACAAGTAAAATATGTCAATTCTTTATCTATAAAAAATGTTAAGTAATTCAGCATGCAATGAATAATTTCTCAGTTAATAAAATTAACGCAATCGGTTTTGTGCAATCCTCTTTAAGTAAGAGTTGTCAGAGGTGTTCATTAAAACTGTTTAAGTAATATACTTGCCAAACACTTAGGGACACATTGAGAAATTATTCGTTCGACATGCCATAAAATCCTACGGAAAGATGACATCAAAGTTAATACCATTACAAATAATCATGTTGAATTTAATCTGAGCTGCAACACTGTCTGTGCTGTATTTGACACTGATTTCAGTATTCAGCACGTGTACACACATACAGTATATACATACATACACATACACACACACACACACACACATATATATATATATATATATATATATATATATATATATATATATATATATATATATATATATATATATATGTATACACGTATATGTATACATACACATATTGATCACTGGCACAGTTATTCTGTTCATAAATACAATTGATAACAGACCTCATTTAAACAGGATGGTATCTTGTGAGGATATTTATTAAGAAAAATTTACCAGCTTCCCAGGACAGTGTTCTGGAAAACTTGTAACTTTTCTGAACAAATATCTCCGCTAGATACCATCCTATTTAAATGAGGTCTGTTATCTAATATATACATACATACATATACATATATATGTATATATATATTTATATACATACATACAGTATATATACATACATATATATTTATTTATTCAGAAATCGAAAACCCTACAAGTTTGCCAGGTTACCGACCCGTAGTCAATATCACCAGGAAATCACCGACGAAGCCCCCAAGATTATTTGTCCTGAAAATCCCAAAACCGAATTGTGATTACTTCCGATATAAGGCACTGGCCACAAATCGACAGGCAATTACTTTAATTACAAATCATAATGATGCTATAGAGTAAAATTGCCTTTACAAAACGCTAATTACACTTCATCACAAAGGATCACCAGCACACAATCATTCTAAACAATTAACACATTTAATTAAGTAATTAAATTTTAATTACCTCATAATGATTGGTCACTTCCAAACCATTAATCTCCAGTTCCATTTGCATCAGTGTGATTCTTAATTTCTTTAATCAGTGTAGTCCGCGCTTAATTGGCTTTTGCAATGTACCTATGCCTAAAAATAGTCGCTGCCCTCTCTGCCTTCAGGAGTGCCGAGTGTTCTGGACCTTTTTTTTTATTTCCATTTCAAAGTTGTGCCCCAATGTCAAAGGTCATCACCAATGTAGGCAAGCAAACAAACAGAAGGAAATTAACGCAATTTTATTGATAATAAAAAAAAGGCTAGTATGCTACCTAACTCCATCCCTTTAAAATCATTCATAAATAATAACAAACGCCTTCAGGGATAAAATACATCTTGGAGCAGTATATTAAAAAAAACACACGAAACAATGATATAAACAAACATCAAACAAATTTAATAGTAAGTTGGAACCCGAAGAGTAATTCAAATAATTTGCGCGCATGAATTTTTTAATATTCACAAACACTAAGCCACAAATAGAGTTTAATATGGAATTCAGTATACCCTGGGAATAACTTACAATCAGATTACAACTAATACGTGTATCTACGCTGGCCAAGATACAAATTTGGCCATTAGTTTAGATAAAACGATCGACTTTCACCACTCAGCTTCCCAAGGTATAGTGAATTCGATATAAAATTATAATTGCGACTTCATATACACATATACCATATATATATATATATATATATATATATATATATATATATATATATATATATATATATATATATATATAATATATATATATATATATATATATATATATATATATATATATATATATATATATATATATATATATATAATATATACATATATATATGCAACATCCTACCACTTTCATTTTTAAACCTCCATAGGCCACCCTACACATACATACTTAACGCTACCATGCAATTACTGTCCTTAGAATCTTGTAATTTAAAAAATACATCAATGTTACTTTGGACACACACTGTCATCAACTGAAGACACTCAACCCCACAGAAAAAAAACAAAAACGAAATCCCTCATGGTGTTATTTGATGCATTTCCACTGTATCATTTAACAGAGACTGACAAAGTCATTAGAAAAATCAAGTGGAAACATTTTTCTTTTTTTTTTTACTCCATTTTCTCTTCTCATATCCATAAAATGATTCCTAGAACCAACTTTAGGCCGCGAGATTTTTTTATAAATGGATAAAAAATAAAATTCTAAGCCTTTTTCAGTTATGAAGGTTTAAAAGGCTTCTCCGCGACATTTAATACATTCTGGGACTTAAAAAAAAAGTTACTCCTTAAAATATTGAAGACGAAGTTACGCTTAAGTTTTGACAAGACTTATATTTCATCTTAGCATTATGCTGTTACAAAACAAGCGGCGGAGTTGCAACATCATGGATTCATGACTTTAACTATTGGTGCAGGTCTATATGAACACCACAAATATATTCGAGAAATATAAGGTTCACAACATGATTCTGAAATAATGAAGAAAAAATACCATTGTTTTAAGAAGACATTAAAATGGGAAACCATGCCCCAAAGCAAAATTTGAGGTTTTTAAGGGTTATGAAAAAATTGCATGTTGTATGAAACACGATGCTCCAACTGTGGAAAATTCCTATGTGACCTATGACCTGTAAGTATGACCAACACCGCACTCAGCTTCATTAGTGGTCTTTGCATGTTATGTAAGAAATCGCTATCTCATATATTTAAATTCCCATTTAACCTTTGACCTTCAAATTGCGCCTTTGATCTAACGTGTAGTATAACAATGTCTTAATCGGTGTGAGCATGCAAAGTATGAAGTCTCTAGCTGGTATAACTCAAAAGTTAGAGCTAAAAATATATTACTAAATGACCTTTGGCCTTAAAGTATTGCCCATACTACTAGTGTCTTTAAAGCCAAAATACAATAAAAACAATAATAATACTTACCTCAAGAAATTGTCTTGGATCTACATCTATTTTTCACTCTCTGTCCTAACCTCAAGACACTAAACCCCACACGAAATGGAGAGAGAGAGAGAGAGAGAGAGAGAGAGAGAGAGAGAGAGAGAGAGAGAGAGAGAGAGAGAGAGTCATTAGAAAAATCGTTGTAAAACTTTGCGAGTTTTTTTTTACTCCATTTTCTCTTCTGATATCCATAAAATGATTCCTTTGGAACCATCAGTGCCAACTTTAGACCGCAGGATTTTTGATAAAAGGATAAAAAATAAAAATTCTAAGCCTTTTCAGTTTTGAACGCTTAAAAGGCTTCTTCGCGACATTTAATACTTCCTAGGACTTAAAAAAAAAAAAAACTCCTTAAAATACCGAAGCCAAAGTTACGCCTAAGTTTTGACGAGGCCTGATACTTCATCTTGGCAATATGCTGTTACGAAACAGGAGGCAGAGTTGTAACAACATCATGGATTCATGGCGTTAACAATCGGTGCAGGTCTGCATCAACATCACAAATATATTCGAGTATATATAAGGTTCACGACACGAATCTGAAATAATGAAGAAAAAACACTCCTGAGCTAAATTGACATTAAAGAGGGAAACCACGCTCAAATACAAAATTCGTTGTTTTTAAGGTTTAAGAAACAACAGCAGGTTTTTGTGAAACAATACTCCAGCTGTGGCAAATGACCTTTGACCTTAAAGTAAGACCAACAATGCACTCAGCTTCTTGAGTGGAGTCTGCATGACATGTATGAAATCGCTGTCTCATACATTTCAGTGAAGGCCTAGGTTAAATCCTTATGCTACCCGTGATTTACGAGAGTGATCTTGCCCTTGCCGTGCACATCAGCTTCTTTAAAGGCGTATGTATACCAAATATGAAGTCTCTGTCTTGTATAATTTAAAAGTTAGAGCTAAGAATAAAATACTATAAGGTCACTGGCCTTAAGGTACGATCTTGATCCTGACACTGGAGTCCACAACAAAAATGTTGATTACCTATCTTAAGCATTAAAATTATACTGTTTAAATAAGATATAATTTCAGAGGATAATCGGACATAAAGAGGAGCATACGGGCAGACGGAGAGTAACAATGAGAAACATATCAATTAATTTACACTCCAAGATGGTAAACCGCAAAAAATCACCAAGAACTGAATGACAAGAAGGCATTTCCAAAACTCACATCAAGTTCACTTGAGAATCCGCTGCAAAATCAATCCACAGTTTATTATTCCATTTATGCTTTATTATCAAAGCAATTATCTCTGTCGACGGGTGTTGCCTCCCCAGTGAATGCAAGGCAATACAACAGTCTCTGAGAGTATGCACATACAACAAAACAGACCCGTTAGTGTATCCTCATTGACAATGTTGATTTGATGAGTACTTTGTACTTCAATGTACTTACAAAATTAAATATGTATTCTTTCTTGGTGGGTGTTATCTCTTGCAAATTCCAATTAAAGTAACAGTTATTTGTCTACTAAGCACCGTGTGTGTGCCTTCTACGAGTCTACCAATGAATCAAATACCCTATAAATAAAGATGATGGAAGAACAGAGAGCAAATAAATGAAACAATCAAAAGATATCAAATCTACGACGCAAACTAATAAAGTTGTGAGAAATTCTCTTCCACAATTCATCAAAGAGAGAGAGAGAGAAAACCCAAGCGCTCTTCCCTTCGCCTCCTCTTATCTACTCCTCCCTTCCCGGCTCCTCACTGTCTAACCCTTCTGTTTGTGTCTATAAACAAGACCCTGAAAGGACAGGAGCGTTCAGTTCAGTCTCCAATACTCACCCTTCCCTTCCATCAATCAGCCAAAACACAGCAGCGTCCCCTCTCCCCAACCAAAAGTACCCGGTTCTCTTCCCCATCCCTCCCTCCTTTACAGCGCCCCTACCCTTTTAGAGAGCCATTGCGAACCTAAACTTCCACCCCCCACCCCACCAGACCATTTCCCGTTAACTTCAGAGCCAGAATGAGGCAATCAACCCGCTGTTGTGAAGCCATCACAGCTTTACCTGTCTCACCTCACTTGATTTCTGTGTAATTTCCGCACAAACATCACTGTGTCGACAGACATCCTCCCGAGGCCTTCCACTATCCCCCCCCCTCCCCCTCCAAAACCTGACTGAATACCACTGAATGTCAGGACTATTCAAATATCCAATCAAAAAAAGGCTGAGCCTATAAGTTTGTAAATGAACGTCATATTAACTCGCGGTGCCGGGAGAAAAGGCAATTTCGCTTTTCCACTCGAAATTTGTTTCAGCACTTTGTCATCGTTTCGGAACCTTACCTGAACACACACATACACAAATATTTACGTACCTTATATACAGTAAACTTGTAACTACCTGTAAAAAATTTACACTTATGATGGTGTGCGGAAGCGAGAACACCAGTGACATACTTTATATCATTATTGTAGCTCAGATTGCCTTATATACTCACCATGTTAAAAGGATGGGTACACTTTCATATATATGAGTGAGTGAATGTGTGTGAATGTGTGTGTGTGTGTGTGTGTGTGTGTGTGTGTATGTATGTATGTATGTATGTATGTATGTATGTATGTATGTAAATATAACAAATATAAATATAAATATATATATATATATATATATATATTATATATATATATATATATATATATATATATATATATATATATATACATACATACATATAATATTGGAGCGTGTGAAAATGTGAGAAATTCTTCTAATCAACATCAGTACAATACCATACATTATTAACAAAACGGGAAACCATGAAAACCATAACACAACATAAATCTGAAACCCTTGGAAGTACTATCTAAAATTCTAAATAAATCCCAAAAATCTTTTCAACATTGAATACTGCGAGTTATCGCAAAAATTAATCACTGTTCCGAAATCAATTAGTTTCTCTTACACCAAACAAAGTAAAAAAGTACTATGTCCAAACAGTGTATTAAAAGATAAAAGTTGTACATTACTGCTACCTGACCTATTTACAAACAAATGTAACCATAAGCTGCTTAAATATGAAAAAATAAAATAATAGAAGATTTATTTATTTCTAATAAAAAATAAATGCAATGGAATTACAGGAGTCAAAAATGTCTACACAACTGGTAAAACAATAGTCCCCAAATCCACGGGTCAAAAATTTAAAAACTTCAAATTTACCTCATTTCGCCAAAACCGTAGCTGTAGCTGATATTGTTTCAGTTCCTCGAGGTGGCGACACATTACGACTAACACAAATAGCATATTAAAATTATGCTTTGACGAATGACCTTCAAATTATCATCCATCAAACAAGAGAAACTAGGCCACACTAAACCAATCAGCAAACTGAATATAAAACATGATTTTAATTACCATAGTCACTGAAAACCTAAGAGAAATGATTGATCTTTAAACGGTTACCCTTGAAACAAGAGGAACGGAGGTCACATTAAAATTGCCCATCACTGGGTACAAAGAACACAAAGCCAGTTACTCGTATCAAAGATACTTTAAACCTGATGTAATTTTTTATAATGTTATAATCTACAGTTATGTCATTTAATTACGGAGAGATGCTTGACATCCTTACTGTATCACAAATATTTCAGACCTGATCTAAAATTGCTACAAACGATTCGTGCGAAATTGAAAAGGTCACGATCAACGAAAATTTACTAAGCTTCGAATAAGTTCCCTTGCAAAAGAGATTTTGAGCTCTAGAAAAATCACTACAAGAAAAACGCGTTGACAACTTTCAACATAAATGAAACCACATCGCAACAGGGTGAAGAAATAAAGTGAAAGGGTGACTCGTGGCGTTAAGTATCCCGTAGACATATTTTAATCAATGCTGTTTTAGCAAAGGCTTTGCAAAATGCAAGTGCAATCTTCAATCATCCACTCGCAATTTCCAAAGTCTCCTTTCCAATTTCCTCATACACTCTACTTATCGCTCGTCCCTGTTCCTTCAATCATCACTCATCTGGCTCGTCTTTCCACGTATTCCACCAACTCGTTTCTGTTGCTTACCGCTACAGTTCGTTTCCATCTCCTTCCTAACATCTCCATGCGTCACTTTCCGTTACCTTATTATTCGTTTATTCAAACACAACCATTCTAAATTTCCTTAAACCAACTTTCCTTAACTGTTCTTTCATTTTATACACTCCATTATCATTCCCTCTTCCACATATTCTTCACGCTTCCTTTCTATTCTATTTCGCCTCTTTCCTTCTATCAGCCAACTCCTCTATCATCGTTTCCAGCCCAATTCTCTACCCCCTTATTCCCATTTACTTCGCCTCTCCTCTTTCAGTCTAATGCTTCTCATATTCCTCTTCCTTTCCCATTTATTTTATCTCCCTTTCCCCCCGATACGGCAAATCCTAAGATAAATCCCGATGTGGAGGGTGTTGGAGCTGCGTAAGCAGATAGCACCTTCTCCCCAGACTCGGGTAATCTCTCTCTCTCTCTCTCTCACACATATATGAACACAAACATGCACACACACATGTACATATATAATGTGTGTATATATTTATATAACCATATATGTGTATGTGTATGTGATATATATATATATATATATATATATATATATATATATATATATATATATATATATATATATATATATATATATATATATATATATATATAATCCACAATAACATTCTTCCTATATATATATATATAATCCTTCCTCACAGCCCGACAATTGATTTTCCTCTTCTTTACTGTGCAATACCTGACCAACAACAGCCGTTCCCCCCTATCTGGCCTTCCCAATCTCTCCTATATATTACTTGCTCTCATCTTTTATATCCTTTTCAGGGGTCTTGCTCCTTTATCATTAGCCTGAAACTGATAAGTTTTAATAAGGCATCGCATGACCTCACCCCTAATCACGATGAGTCACGCACAGGCCTTAGTGTTTCGCTAGCATTGGCTCTATCAGGGAAATGGTCGTATGTTTCATTTCGACTTACACCCGGACGATGAGATGGTATGGTTGTTTAACTGGTATGAAAGGTACATTCTCTCTCTCTCTCTCTCTTGGAAGGCAGACACATAATTAATTATTTAAACCTTCGAGTACTACCTTAGAGAGAGAGAGAGAGAGAGAGAAGAAGAGAGAGAGAGAGAGGTGGGGGGACAGCTACAGCAAGACAGAATGGCATCCAACAGTCGAGAAATATATTTATAATATATATTCCCCAATGGATCAAAGAGAGCTTAGAGGTAAATATTAAGATGGAAAGAGATACTCAGCTCATGGGCCGTTAGATAGTATGGTAAACTCAAGGAGCTGTATTCACTTCTTAATGTATTAACAAGTTTGGTCTCAAATTTGCTAACACTTCATGTATATTAATAGACGAAATATTTTAAAAAGTCAAAACTCTCGTTGTGCTCTGTGCACAATTTTTCGAAACTTACACAGGTCTTTGCGTATTTTCAAAACTTGACTTACGGTGTTCCGTAGGCAGTGAAGCTTACTGAGTACCATGTATATCATTCTTCGTTTTTAACGTGCTTTTTTCATATGATGGTTAAACTCCACGAAAATGCAAAACTTAAAACATTAAAACAGTTCAGTCGAGATTCAAGTACACATTTAAAGAAGTGCTTTTAACATTCTTTCTTTACCCGGGAAACAATAATGAATAAATAGTGAAAAATGCATCAAAGCCAAAAGAAATGAAAAGTAGCACAAAGATCTTACAAGAAATGACCACTTATCTATGAGATCCACAGAGTCAGAAACGTTTTGTAAGAATGTGCGTATATATATATATATATGTATATATTATATATATATATATATATATATATATATATATATATATATATATATATATATACTCTACTCTCTCTTTACATTACTTCGTGCCTCTATAAAGATGTTGCACGGGCAAGCCAGGTGTCCGTTCAGCATGAACACACACACACACATTATTATATAAGTATCCATATATATATATATATATATATATATATATATATATATATATATATATATATATATATATATATATTTATATTAATGTGCTGCGTGTGTTTTTGTGGTCGACACGCGGTCATGTAACTAAACGAGAACTCCGCGAACTGCTTAAAATACAAGTTCCAATATACTGTGTAGCGAGAAGAATTTCAGCCTGCACTCGAATTTAAGATTCATAACCTTCCATAAAAATAGCTGAAAACACTTGAAACATCTACCATGAGTAACATCAAAATATAAAGCCAAATACTTTTTTAATAGGAGGTCACACTACAAAATCTTTTCGCTGATATATCTGACGTATAAATGTCACGGAAAGATAGATAGCAGCATCCCAGCTTCCAACAAAATGTCAGTATATGAAACGTCGAAATAAAAAGGTATCAGAGAACACAGGCAATGACGTTTGTCAAATATCCCCCCCCCTTTTTTTTTTCCTATATTTCACACACGTTAACAGAGCTTGCCGTTCCAAGAAGTGACGAACTTTATAAATAACCCTTTGTAACTGGCGATGTACTGATGTTCCGAACGTTCGCGTGAAAACTAAAAAAAAAAAAAAAAAAAAAAAACCCTGCTGTACATGAGAGGGCAGAATACGAGCTAGATAAAAATGATGGAAAACAAATAACGTAAGAGCATTAAATGTGTAGTTTTGCAACAAATGAATCATTATCATCCATGGAATTTATATATTCCATTTCATTGCGACAAATGGCAATCTCGAGCAAATGCCACCATAATAACAGTGGATCAAAAATATGAGTAAATATTCATTTAACTAATTTTATTTTTCAGAGGAATCATACCTAATCATCTTGAGCGGTAAAAAAATTGCTTCTTCCATAATTAGCGTTGATTTTAATCCTAAACCCCACGCACTTCTATAGTTTACCAAGCCGTGAAAGGTTTTCAAGAGGAAGTATTTCAATATTTTCTGGGAAGATTTCCTTCATTACTACAAGTTATTTAGAAACAATTCTGGTGTATTTATATGTTCTAAATGTCCGAATATGCACCTGTATTATCATAGTATATACAGACATAACTGAAAAAAATAGTCAGTGTCCCGGTCAGTGCCAACTACACGACAGACTCTAAACCATGCCCATTTAAAATATGTCCAATGAAGAAAGCACTTATTAGCCACAAGGTTCTGACTAGATTGTGTTTGCGATTTCATTCATGAATGTCTGAAATTTCTGGATCAAATCTTGCAATCAAAAAAAAAAAGAGTTGTGTTACGCACGATACACTGGCATGTGGTTATTTTAAAAGCACCATAAAGATTTATTCCACTTGGATAAATTTTTTTAAACTGGAAATGGTTTTGTAAGCTGAAAAGTGAAACAATATAAATTGGTAACTCAAAGTTCAATTTTATAATCAACCTAACAATGTTGCAAACAGATGCTTGATTAAAGAGAGAGAGAATGTTTCAAACCTTTTATGTGACATTGCGAAAAGTCCAAAATGAATTTTTGCACTGTGCCTAAATTTTGAAAGATATGTTGTATGCGTTATTTGTACGTAGATATGATCACATATATTGTGCATCTAATTACAAACGAACGTGCTTGCAAAACAGAAAATAAAAAACAAAAAAGTTACACAAAAATAAGAATTCACACAAACAATAAAGGAGTAAAAAAAAAAATCACGTGCAGAGAACAAATTCCTCCCCAACTTACAGCCCCAGCAAAGGCTCAACGGCATTGGAAAAAATAAATAGGAATGAGCCGATTGAGATCTGTGCCACTGCATTAATGACTGCAAAATCGCGAATATCGGAGCAGAGGAGATATTCTGGGAGGAGGAGGGGGAGGAGGGAGGGGTGTTTAAAGATGATTGTCTTTGACATCGATGAAGCAGAACGGCGGAAAAAAGACGGAACTCGATTCGGATGATCCTCATCCGAACTTTTGCCGGAGTGGAGCGAACAAAGGCACTTGAATGGCTTTTTCTTTATTTATCTTTATCGGCGTGACGTTACGGAAAATAGACTTGAATGCACGCATTCAAGAATGTGCAAAGGTCGGCAGTTTTTTTTTTCTAATAAAGTTACCGCTGAAAAATTGTCACTGTTGTGCAATGTGCAAAAATATGATCTTTCTGTATTTTCATATAATTTTTACCCCAATCGCGAAGAGAACCTTTTCAGAACTATGTAATATTGTATATGTGCTTCAAATATCTGACCCAAACCAATATTTAAACGTGATAACTGCAAGTTATTCAACTTAGAAAAGGAACCAGATTTTATATACATTATGGGATGAATACCATTTGTAAATTAAGAAGAGGGGAAAACGTCGTCCTAGAAAAAAATACAAAAACAAAAGGAAATTCCAACACAAGTTTTATCAAGAAATTAAGTTATTCTTCCCAATTATTTAAAAGCTAGACGCAAATTCTCTGCATAAATCAAGTAGCAATCTTCATGAAAAAGCTGTCCAAATTTTAGCAGTCAAGAGTACATTAAACTACTAAAATTTTATATTGAAATGTAACTCAAAATGTTATATCAAGATCGCTTATTTAGTTAGGGCAGTGTAAGCTGGCTACGGGAGAGATTCCATTAAAAAAATGATGGAAAAAATAATGGGAACTGCAAAACGAAGTTGTAGGGTTATTACAACTTCCCTCTCATTCATAAATACTGTTCCCGTGCCAGTTTGCAGCCGGAGCATCAAGTTCATTAAAGTAGGATTACCAGCTCGAAATTAATACTCTTTCCAGAGAAGAAAGCAATTAAGACATTCACTGTATCTTTTACCAAGCAAGTTTTCTTATGAGTTTATGTACTGACATGACTTAAATTGAAGTTTGTGGATATATGTACATAATGAACATCATAATCAATATCACGGATGAAAGCAATACTGGCCTCTTCTTGTCTGCGCAGTCTGGCTCCTCACTTTATTACTATTTCTCGTTTTCTTCAGGCCTGGGCTAGAAAAGGTCTCTAGGGTAGCCGTCCTGGAGGCCTTCATTCTAAAAAATTATAAATGCACTATTTCCAGATACTGAAGATTCATTTACTAATCTCCACTATTTGCGGTCCCTTTGTTCATCTTCTTCATTGGTATTCCCTTTAATCTCATTCGCCGTGCCTGTATTATCCTTACTTTCCCCCCTTCAATCGTGGTCCCCTTATATTTTCCTTCACTCAGAGAACCCCTTACTTGCCCCTTTTAATCGTGGGCTACTTATTCGTCTCCTTCACTTCCATTTACGGTCCACTCACGTGACTCCTTGGCTTACCCCCTTCACTCACATTCACCTTACACGCCACATTTACTTGCGGTTCAAAGCACAATAATCTGCTACCTAGTCCTATGCATGAGTAACTACCTAACGTCACACTGACGCCGTTTACAAGTAGAGCAACATCACTGTAACGAGATGATAGTTGTTAAGTTTGGTTACTATATACGTCACTGATAAGTGTATAATTCATACAAATCAGCAGTTCCTCGTTGGGAGAGTCGGTAGAGTTGTGGCCTAGCACTCGCTAGGCCCGAGTTCGAGTCTCCGGCCGGCTAATGAGGAATTAGAGGAATTTATTTCTGGCGATAGAAATTCATTTCTCGCTATAATGTGGTTCGGATTCCACTATAAGCTGTAGGTCCCGTTGCTAAGTAACCAGTTGGTTCTTAACCACGTAAAATAAGTCTAATCCTTCGGGCCAGCCCTAGGAGAGTTGTTAATCAGCTCAGTGGTCTGGTAAAACTAAGGTATACTTAACTTTTTTTCATACAAATCAGCAAATGGAAAAATATTACTTATCTATTGGTATGGGTACAACAATAGAAATCACACAAACAGGCCCACAAACAAAGCATAACCAAGTAAATGTACCGGAACTATTCATAGCAAAGGGCGACGATACTGATTCTTTAACTAATATATCTTAAAATAAACACGTTCAAAGTGGTGTTGTCCTAAAAGAATTATTTTCTTAAATGCCGCTGGTACAAGTGTGTGTGTGTGTGTGTGTGTGTGTGTGTGTGTGTGTGTGTGTGTGTGTGTGTGTGTGTGTGTGCAGAGAAAGAGAGTGAGACAATGTATGCCACTGCACATTTTAACCAACATTCGCGTAAAGCTGTCGTTTCACCAGGGTAGTTATAATTTCTCAATAGATATTCAAAATATCTCGTTTAAGTTTTTAATTAAGTAACTAAATGAACACTTCATTCACAACACCCTACGCAGAAATCACTGTCCTCCTGGTCCTAAAATTCAATTAATAATTCCTTTGTTCACACTTTGGCTGTGAAGAACGAGAGGGGAAAAAAGGAAGACAAAAATAAAATCCGTACTGTTAAAGATGATCTTACAATGAAACCTTCCGTACTGAGCTACCACACAACTTTTAATTAACCATACCTATGTTGCTAAGCTTTGGTAACGATCTCTGATGAGCTATCGAGGCGACCTACCACCTTCACGTCATTTAAACTGTAATGTCTTATTTACTACCATGAATTAATGAGCGAACATTCTTGAGGAACATGCCCAAAAAGGCCATCAACATGCCTAGCTAGTTATAACTTGGTAAATGCACAGGAGACAGAGAGCAAACAACAGCTGGAAATGTGGTGAAAGGCATGTTGAAAGAATACAGGGAAAGGACAGGACGTGAAGGTGGTAGTTTACAAGATACAAAGTTGTTGACATGGATTCGAGTAGCTGATGTCTGCAGATGGAGAGAATAGAGTTTGTTGGCGACAGCCAACATAAGTTGCAGACATCGATGAAAGATCCTGAAAACGTTTGTAGCTTTAGGGAAAATTAGTAACACTAATGTTATGTAAGTAGCATAAATGAGGCCAGAAGGATGGAACAACGCTGGTTGATGGGAATAGTGGAGAAATGGGATGGGTTGAATGATACATGTAATTTAGAGTGAATTTAACGGATAATGGTAAAACGTTAAGGTGATGCAAATCAAAGAATGACCATGGATCTCAACAAAATGTGTGGAAGAGATGATTATTTTTTGAAAGTTGGAATGCATGATATGATTGCTAAACTAACTATTCTTCGTGGCCGTGAAGTGAGGATGTTACATGCAAACGGAAGATCTGTGTTGATGAGATTAATTTCTTACGAAGCATATACATTAGCAATGAGAATGTCCGAAGGGTGAGAAATGTAACTGACACTACTCAGATGTGTTAAAAATGGTAGCACAGGCCAGTGTAGAGAATGCAAGACTATAAGTAAGTATTCAAATTCAAAAAGGGAAAGAGTGTGAGGAGCAGCAAGCTGAATGGCATTCTAAGTCTATGGAAGGCTGACGTGCTACTGATGAGCAAAGTATACGTATATTCAGTTTTCTCAACTTGAGGTTCATCCATGAGTCAGCAATTAAACTTTTACCACAATTACATTCTTTTAATTACCCTGGATTCTCTAATAACTTACATTTCTTTACTGACAAGCCAACTGGCTCTGCTTTCTCTCTGTTTTACAGACGTCTTCCCTGCTACTGGACTTCTAAGAAACATATCTGCTGTTGAAAAAAAAAAGTATACCTTAGTTTTACCAGACCACTGAGCTGGTTAACAGCTCTCCTAGGGCTGGCCCAAGATTAGACTTGTTTAACGTGGCTAGAACCAATTGGACTACTTAGCAGCAGGACCTACAGCTTATTGTGAATCAGAACCACATAATAGCGAAATAATTTCTACCACCAGAAATAAATTCCTCTAACTCTTCATTAGCCGGCCGGGAGTCAGAACTCGGGCTAACAGTGGGCAGCAACTCTACCGACTCGCCTAAGGAAGAGCTTTCTGCTGTTGAAGCCCTAAACGTGTTTATTCTCTACGAACAGCAATAGCAAAGTGCATTTAAAGCCTATATATATAAATAAAATAAATTATATACATATATGTAATGTGTGTGCACAAACACACACACACACACACACACATATATATATATATATATATATATATATATATATATATATATATATATATATATATATATATATATATATATATATATATATATCACCACAACTAGTCAAGTCAGGTTTTACATACATTATAATGTTGAGAACATTTTTACCGACAACCATCAAACTTTAAATTACTCAACCTCTCCATGTTTGTCTTCTAGATTGATATTCCATAGTGC
>NC_089795.1:37660267-37707767 GCF_040412425.1 Macrobrachium rosenbergii
ATTCAAAGACTGACTCATCATACGATTTAAAGACCGACTCATCATACGATTTAAAGACCGACTCAATATTACGATTTAAAGACTGGCTCATTATACGATTTAAAGACCGACTCATCATACGATTTAAAGACTGACTCGTTATACGATTTAAAGACTGACTCATTATACGATTTAAAGACTGACTCATCATACGATTTAAAGACTGATTCATCATACGATTTAAAGACTGACTCATCATACGATTTAAAGATTGACTCATAATACGATTTAAAGACTGACTCATTATACGATTTAAAAACTGACTCATCACACGATTTCAAGATTCAAATACTTGAATAACTGGAAGGGTTTCTCAATAACTTAATTCCCTTAGAATGAGCTGGAGTAGAAATATCCCCAAATTTCTTGGGTCGCCGCCCAAGAAGAAAAGGTTTATAATAAACTGGGTTTTTTTCAGACTTTAGCAATAAGAACTAACTACTTTCATCTAACTTTGGGAAAAGCTCTGTAACTGTGACAGCCTTTCCGTGCTCTTAAAAACTGACCGGTTTTAGTTCATATATAGTTTCAGGAAGAGAAATTACTTTTACTTCGTGAGATAATTTTATTTATTGTTTTGTTTACAACTCACTGCAATGGTAATGATACATTAACTTATGGTTTATTGTTATTAGTAATCATTTTTAGTGGACTTGTGATAAAAAGTAATTTTGTGATATGGTCTTCCATTACCTTTAGAAACTGTCTTTTAAATAACTTTCTTTTCATTGTGTTATACGAGACCTTATGGGCATATTCACAAGGCTATGCAATGATCTCTTTGACACCCAGATTTCCTAATATTTCTTGGATATGATTCCCACTGACATCCTATGAGTAACAGAATGCCTTTCCAGCCCAGAGCTTCAATTTCGTGCTGGGTATAGCGAGGCTTCAACATTCCACAGTATACACACCAGTTTAAAGAAAGTGTAAATTTTACACATACGGAATTATGTATGAGGAAAAGCAATCCATTGAGAAAAAAACGCGATGCGTATAGATCGCGTAATATAAAATTGAAACTAAATTAAATGAATCAAAGAGCGTGTTGTGCTACAAAAATAGTACGAGATCGAAGTACCACATTTGCATGGTACTTTCCACGACGTTTGCGATCTTAAAATACTAAACTTTTCCCTACTGCCTACTATGATACAAGTCACAAAATCAAATTTAAAAAATCATGTACCCTTGCGTTTTTGTACCTGGTCGCTCGGTAGAGAGCAAAGAAGCTCCGAAAGGTCCCTTCTCTCCGAAATAAAACTCTTTCACATGGAACGTATAAAACTAAACAAACAAACCAACTTCAAAACTGATACATTAAAACGGAATATTAACGGATGATTCAATTTCAATTCGTGCGTGTGTAAACATGCGTCATTTATGCATTCTACCGTTATCCGTTACATGAAGTCATGAAGATAATGCCCTATAAATTGGTTTACCTTAAAGGTTCTTGAATTAAAAACTAGGTTTACAGTATAAGGCTTGAGTATGTAAACAAGGGATTTCTTCTAATAGGGGCGAGTTAAAAGGGTCTTTTCAACATGTCAACTTGATATGTTAAAAAACAAATGTGATACAAGATATTAAACTGGAAACTATTATTATTGTTCTCTTCATAATTACCAATTACCGCAAAACTACTTCCGAATGATGTACTGATAATTTACAGATTGATATAAACATTCATACTGGCAATTATGGGGCTGTCTTGAAAAAATTCTTATATTTAACAAGGGAAATCTGTTTTCCCTTCAGCCATAGAATTCTAAATAATAATAATAATAATAATAATAATAATAATAATAATAATAATAATAATAATAATAATAATAATAATAATAATAAACAACAGTCCTTACAGGCTACATTGCTAACAAATAAAAAAAAAAAAAACGACTTTTTCGCCACATGTAAGAATTGAGACCTACACCAACTTACAGCTTCCAAAATACGTCCTCGTACCAACAGAGCCAATACATCTCCTAATAGGCTCTTTTACGTTTTTATACCAAGCCACGTAATAGCTCTGGGAAGTGTCCCTCACGATATTGCCCAACATAACTTTCACACCACGGAAGGTTCTAAATTAAGGAATTCTTCCTTTCGGTAGTTTTGGAAATAGGCCATAGACCATCTTTTAAATTACTGTTTCACACTGCAATAGTATTCCTGATTGTCTTCCTTCGGGTTGGGAATTGTCCGTCTAAAAGCTCTATCAAAATACTGAGTATGTTATCTAACAGCACTCTTTGAGGTTACGAAATAAACCGATTCCTTGGAAAGGTTACGAATACAAATTTTTATATTATAAAAAACGTAAATTATGTTTGACATTTACCTAAATTTCAAAACCGTTATGCAATGCTTGCCTGTATAGCCTGAAAGAATAAAGCATCAAATTCAGGCTATACAGGCAAGCATTGGGGCACTTTTAACCATTCAACCCCAAAGCAATGAAAAGAGGGAGCTGTAGTGCTTGCACAACCGGATAAAGAGATCCAGAAAACGAATGAAATGATGTATAAGGATCTAAAGATGAAACGGAGAGAGAGAGAGAGAGAGAGAGAGAGAGAGAGAGAGAGAGAGAGAGAGAGAGAAATGCTGGACGGCAGATGGAAGAAAGGAAGCGGGAACGGAGGCAAGTAAAAGGATGAAAAGTTGGCGCATTCGCAAACGCCTTTGAGTGATGCCTACAGTGTACTAACAGAACTTACCGCCTACTTAGAATAAAAAAAATAAGTAACGCATAGCGTCAACATAAATGAAATGACTGTACGCGCTATTGTAAATGGTAATGTGATATTCCAGCGTTTGAATTTTCAAAATAATACCGGTGCACCCATATCTTTCAAAAGGTTCAATTCACTGACTGACAGACATTCCTGACGTATAAATTTTGAAAGGTTTCAAACAGCGCATAAGATATGCACCTGAAAAATATATTTAAAAGTGAAAAAAACAATCAACCTAAATCCTCTAAATCCACAAAAAAAAAAAAAAAAAAATCCGATCCACGGTTTATCACTTTAATATTTCACAGCGTATCATTAGCGTCAAATTAATGTTCTACGCCCAAAACTGAGCCGATCAAGATCCATTTTCCTGTCACTTTGGGTGTCGATACAAATACACCCCGTCAGAAAAACGCCGCAATAACATTTTGCAAAGGAGCTAAATCATGTTGCCGTGAAGTGTTTTACAATATTTTACCTACAGCCGTCAACAGATTCTCAAAATAACGTCGGGAATGCACGCAACGCAATGCTGTTTTTTTATGGGTGCATTTAGACACAAAGTCTACAGTGTAAAGATAAAGAGTCGAGTTTTTGCCACAGATTCCCATATATATATATATATATATATATATATATATATATATATATATATATATATATATATATATATATATATAATATACATATATATATATATATATATATATATATATATATATATATGTATATATACATAATATATATATATATATATTGTATCAACAATGCAAATAAAGTGTCTGGTTGTATGTGCGTACTTGTGTGCTTCCGTAAACGCCAACATGCATAATCATAACGCGTACAATATTCTGAATGGGATGAAGTGCTTTTCACAAATAAATCCCCACACATCTTTGTTTACAACCAAGAATCCGACAAGAAAATACACCATAAGCGATCTAAGAAAGCTTCGGACACTTGCATATCCTAACATTTTAGGGTCAAAATAAATGCTTTGTGTAACTGCGGTGTCCTTTCAATAAACCAAAAGCAAACAAGTCATCCCAGACCAAACGCATCCAATAAATTAAAAGAGATAAAAATTATAAGGGCAGAATTATTAGTATTAATATTCCTGAAAACGGCCTTAGAAAGAACGTTAGCACAGAGGCCACATTATTCCCGCATGGGTACCCAGAATGACAATGAAAGAAGACCACTTCTAAGCAGCAGGGCTTGATGACAGTGATATAGGTAGATGCGAAGCCTGCCAAGAATGTGTTGTAAGATGATAATCGTAAGGGACGTTTAAGAGATCTGTGACAACACGATCAGCACTTTGCGTTCTTTATGTACCCCGACAAAAAATATCAAGTGATGAACGTCCCTGAAATAAGGAGCTATGCTACAGAGAACAGCAACGGAAGGGAGGGAGAAAGGTGACCCTCGCCAAACATCAAACTAACTTTGCTAATAAATAGCTTCAGAGCCTTACATACTTCTTTTGGGTGTCTTATATGATTCATGGGAAAAGTAATTACATATGCTGTAATAAAATACAGAAATGTTGACTATGCTGGCTTATGAAAGAAGAGCACGGCTTTTTTTTTGCACTCTTACAACAGATTGTCCTTCGCAATAGAGAGAGAGAGAGAGAGAGAGAGAGAGGCAATATATTTAAAGCTTGGAGCTCGATTAAAAAAAAAAGTTTACTCAGATGTCAAATACATTTCATTAAAAGTCACGTATTCAACAATCAATTAAAATATACAGATATCCCCAATAAAGATATCAACACATCCAGTGCAAACTAAAGTCCCCCAAAAACTTAATTGACACATCTCGCCCGATGACAGATGGTCCCTATTGTTCTTTATATATAATTCGACGATGGTGAATATAATTTAAATGGTGGCAATTAAATTACGAAGAGTTTGCAATTGCCACGTCAAGATTAACGGAAAAATGAAAGAGGGAGAGTGATCTTCAACTGGAGAATAAAGAAATTTATTTATTCGTCTATTCATTTCCGAGAGAAGGAAACCAGTTTATGTATAAACATTCTCATAGTTACATTAACTAAGGTTTCGGCTTTATATATCCTTATTAACCTGAATACAGAAACGTCAACAATGAGAGCGCATGAAATTTGATAACTAAAACTCAAATGACACTGCAATAGTCTAACATACTTGAGGCAACAATTATCCCGGCCAGGAAGCATCCCATAAAGGCGTTACTGATGGTTTATAAACCGCAAGGATCGTCGAAATGAAAGTACTTCAGTCCATTACAATGCACCGCATTGCCCACCATGAGGGGTTACGAGACACTGTGCCACGACAAAAGCAATGCCAGACGCAGAAATGAGGTGACCACGTTTGGGAAATAAAAGCACTGCCAGGCGGATGAATGCACGACGAATCACCAACGTCAGGAAATATCACACACACAAACAACGCTTCCATCCGGGCCCCCTCGCCTCAAAAGGAAACTAGGCTCAAGCTCTAAACGAAAGGAATCACAAAATTACGTACACTAAAGATAATTCTCAAAATCCCCCATTTGCCACAACACAGCTCGAGGCCCTCCTTCACACCCTCAAATGGTCAATCTAGTGCCAATTCACAGCTTAAATATTCAAGTACATGTTAAGTGTATGCTATGATTAAAATTTGCCTGAAGGCCAGCCATTACCAAACAGATTTATGGCTAAAAAAAAAAATGCTACAGACAGATAACCAGTAAGAGGGAAGCCAATGCTATAACATCCCGAATGTTTTGAGAGAGACTAAATCGAGTAAAACAATTTCATGCTGTTTTCATTCTTTACTGAAAAACAAAATCAAAATTAGATCGGTCATATCCTAGCCATCATTTCAAAGGATTTTAAGATTTAAGGGTATTGCAGTCTGAACTTAACCTGACCATGCCAGGCTTCAAACCTAGGTCAGGAAGGTAACTACGTAAATCAGCACCTGGCTTAAAAATATACCAGGGCATTGAAAATACCTATTTGCATGTGGAAAACTGGAAAACGTCGAGTCGAACTTCACCTTTCAAAATGAGACATGACTTTATATGCTCGGAGCATTCTATCCAAACTTCGCAAAACAGAATTCTTGAAAACGGTTGGCCATCTGTGAATCGTTCTCTTTGGAAGAGTAGATTTTGTTTCTATATATTCCAAAAGAATTCATTTATCAATCACATTCACAGGATAACTGTTCTCTTTTCAAGCCTACGATAGAGATAAATCTATAATCGATACATCATTATCAAATAGCTGAGAAAAAAATCTAATAACCTAATAACATCTTTTCCATGAAGAAAAAGTAATTTTTTTCTTTCAAAGGTATGCGAGTGTTGGGTTCAACATACTATCAAATGCGAATTTCCTTTACTCGTCACCAGTCTATTTCCGTGATGCCTAAAAGCTAAACTACTGTACATCTGGTGCCTAAATATAATGTGATACAGGAGATATGGTGTTTGTAATTATTGTCTCAAATCTCTTCTCAAAGGAAGATAATATGGACTTATGAAATTACTTGAATCTTATCAAAACAGCGTTTCCTTGTTATTTCGGTAAAAGCTCTTTTAAAAATTTAGTAGCTAAACACTTGACGCCTGAAGCTAAATATTCAGCAAATACATTTGAAAGAGATACAGTATGTTACTGAAGAAGCACATTAAATTCAAAACTCACCATCTTCTTCCCAGAAAGCAGTTGGTACTTCAGAAATTCTTTTCAGCTGTACATACAATAAACACTTACCTGCAAGAAAAAAAAGATTAATTATTTCTTATATTAGTAATAGGCCAATTAAATATACATATTCTACATGTACTTGCAGACTCACTATACACACACACACATATACAGTACATATATACATATATATATATATATATATATATATATATATATATATATATATATATATATATATATATATATATATATATATATATATATATATATATATTTATATATTATATATTTATTTCACTGTGGAAAAGTTTCTAGACACAACTTCTCCATTTTCAATTGGGTATACTTTTATTTCATTGCAAATATATTTCTAGACCACAACTATACTCCATTTTTCATATTGTATTTGTTTATATATATATATATATATATATATATATATATATATATATATATATATATATATATATATATATATATATATATATACACTGTATATATGTATCATAAAATATCCTCGATTCACAAGAGCAGCAAGCAAGAAATGTAGAGGCCCTCTGAAGAGTTCTTGCTTATTCAAACAAATGCTGACGGAAAATTAAGAAATCACCTGGCTCCACTACGTGATAAGAGCAATAACTTGCCTGAAGGAAAAAACAAGGAAGCCTCAAAAACCAAAAAAGCAATTACAGATAACCAACAAAAACCCATGCGTGAACGCATATCCAAACGAAAATCAAATCAAACAAAAACAAACCAAAGAGCCAGACAAACACGAACGCGCACACACGAGTTTCAAAATCATTTCATTCTTGAGCCGCAGCGCCTTCCCAGCACGCACACAAACATACACAAACACAAACACATACACATACACACACGCACAAACTCTGGCGCGCGCAGAGGAAAGCAGACGAAGAGGCACTCTTATCTCTTGGGGACGTCAGCGCCA
Organism: Macrobrachium rosenbergii; assembly: GCF_040412425.1. Lineage (NCBI taxonomy): Eukaryota > Metazoa > Arthropoda > Malacostraca > Decapoda > Palaemonidae > Macrobrachium > Macrobrachium rosenbergii. Next base: position 37,667,697 of record NC_089795.1, read on the forward strand.
CCCATGAATTTTCCAGACAATTTTTGTGGGTACTGATTGGTTTGTGAGCCTTTTGTCCAGGGAGAAGGAGCAGAATGGAGGGGGGTGGAGTGGGGATGAGGAAGATGGAACAGGGGGGATGGTGTAGGGGGTGCAAGAGAGGCAGAAGATATGGGAGGTGGAAGATGAGAGAACTACATGGGCGAAGAAGCGGGAAGGGTAGAGGTAGATAGTGGTGGAGGAAGTTGGTCGTGCCGGTGGAGGCGAAAATGAAGAGAAGTACACGTGGAAGAGAATACGGCCGAGGAAATTGGACGTAGGTTGTTTGTGAGAGAGAGAGAGAGAGAGAGAGAGAGAGAATGTCTAGACACGAGGGTGCTATTGTTGCTCTTATAATTGCAATGCTGTTGAAGACGGCGCATTTACAATTTTAACAGTGCTGGTTATCAGGACCCTGGAGAAATAAAGTGAGAATAAATAATGAGAGAGAGAGAGGTTTGTGGCGAGATGGTTACAACAAAAGCAGCCTTTTCTTCCCTGCCGTCTTCTGCAGATAGGCTTAGAGAGCTTTTGGTGGAATCTGCCGGTGTTTCTTTCCGTCCCGATCTCATTAAGGGGATCAAGTGTACTGAGAGAGAGAGAGAGAGAGAGAGAGAGAGAGAGAGAGAGAACCCTGCTTCACCGACAATACAGGTCCATTTGCCGTATTGTGGTTGCTGTTACTGTAACTAAGCCGTCATGGTTCGGCGGTGTTACAAGGAGGTAAATAAAAACACGCACTGGCGATTACCGTGTACAAAAAAATTTAAATATTTTACACAATACTTTCCTGGGAAAATTACACCCTGCTACACAAATAATACATACGCAGTAGATGTCCAACATGTTAAAGGTGTGAGCCCTATAAGCTTCGTTATTTAATGTCAATTCAGTTCCCTAAGACGGGGAAAAACAAGTTAATAGCATTACAATCCACAAATACAAGAAACGCATATATAAAGGGAATTTATACACCAGAAAATGGTTGTTTCTTTCTGTGTACTTATATATATATATATATATATATATATATATATATATATATATATATATATATATATATATATATATATATATATATATATATAATAACGTATACTTATATATATATATATATATATATATATATATATATATATATATATATATATATATATATATATATATATATATATATATATATATATATACACACATACACACATATATATATATATATATATAAAATAATATATATATATATATATATATATATATATATATATATATATATATATATATATATATATATATATATATATATATATATATATATATATATATATATAAAAAGAACTGATTTTCCTGCCTTTATTTCTGACCTGTTTTTCATTCACTATGATAAGCTACAAATGAAAGTGCTGGTCAAGGGTACTAGCCATATTAAAACATATGGTTGTAATATTTAGTGATGTTTACCAAACCAAAATCTAAAGCAATTGCAAATAAAAACAACAGGTTTTAAAAATATATTTATCAACTTGAAGCCTTCTCTCACTGGCTCTAGCCTTCACTCCCTCTCTCTCTCTCTCTGGCATGGAATCCCATCCTCTCAACAAAGAACGTAAACCTGAAGTGAGAGGACAACTCGATGACAGTTGTAGCGGCCAAGGATTGCCCTGAATTCGAGATCAGGACCATCGTATGACGCAAACTCGGATTTGTTGATGTCACCTTAGGGGACTTTTGAGAGGTTCACCTGAGTTATTCGACAACAACGTGGAAAAAGTGTTGGGTTGGGTTTTATACAAGTAATTTTTAAAATAACTTATATGTATTGTAGAACATTTCTCTAAAAAATTCGTTGCTTTTACACATACAATAGGACACACACATGTTCTATATATACATTATAAACATACTATATTATATATATACATATACATATATATAATATATATATATATATATATATATATATATATATATATATATATATATATATATATATATATATATATATATATATATATATAGAATAGGTGAAGCAAGGAAGGTAGCAGGACATGTGCACGATTCGGAGGAGTGTTGAAGCATTTTAGGAATCAAAGGTGGGAATGTACCCACATTTATGGAGAGTGAAGTGTGTGTGTGCTGACTGCAAAAAAAAAAAAAAAAAAAAAAAAAAAAAAAAAAAAAAGGGGATGAGGGGGACTGAAGCCGTTGAGATAAATTAAATGTGCACCATACGACGTGTAAGAAGAATGAAAGGACCTTAAATTTTCCCGAAAAGGATACAGGTTAATGACCCACTTTGTGTAAGTGGGTTTAAAGCAATGCTTATGCACTGCTGTGAAGTGTACGAAGCGGCTAATGTTGTGTTAGTTTGTTGCCCAGGAGGTTCACAAGAAATACAGCAGTTAATGTGGCAGAGACCGTTGTGTTCTCTCTCTCTCTCGCCAAGACAAATTACATGGCTACAGTTTAAGGCTGAAAAAAAAATGATATACCACACACGAGTGTGCGTATGCTACATTTGGTAGTTAGTTTAGATTAACCCGGCCTTATGCCACCACGAGTCCTTTCATTAAATAAGGTCTGAGACGAAAGGGGAGTAGAAGGCCTGGTGTAGACCTTTAGTATCTGTACATCCAAAACAGACGTGCTCTACTTCATAGCACATTACAGATAAAATCTACATTAAAACTCATCACAAATTTCTTGAACATGGTCATCCCCTCATTTTCCCTGTAATGTGCTTATACGCTTCCTGAATGATATTTGCCTTATTTCAAATAATTCTAATCCTTCGTAAACACGCACCTTCCCGGTTTCCGTGTTCAGGACTATTGTATCGCTTTCCGTGTGAAACTGAAACAGTCACCCTGGCAATGTTACGGAGGTTCCTGCTTCCAAGTTTGAGACTGCTTGCTACTTCAGCGAGCACTATGATCTTGTAACCGAAATTTACTGAACTTACTCCTTCCTCAGTTGCCTACCGATTTGTTCAGTTTTGTCTCTATTATCGTCTTTAGTTCAAGAGGTTTCATTCCACTTGGTTGCTTTTCTATTATGAAGAAGCTTGCTGATATAAAATTTCTTATTTGTTCCTTAAATATGAATGCAGATGATTTTTTTAAATTACGCAACTCAGAACTTTTGATGTGGCTTTAGTATTAATTTGTTTATCCACCTCCATTTATCATAATTAACTAAATATAAATTCCATATATTTTCTTTGAAGCTTGAATTACCGTATTTCTTGAACTTTCAATTTTTATGATTCCGCTTACAATTTTAAAAAGTAACATTACTTATAATTAAGCCATACCATTAAGAAATGCTTCGAAAGGCCTTTCATGCACTGCAACTTTTCTTTTGTTGGATCTTATTCTCTTTAATACGAACGGGAAGGTTTCTCATTCCTCCCATCCATGCATTACTTCAATTATATATTCATTTACATCTCATCAAGCATCTTTAATTAAAACTCACTTCATGCTCATACGTTACTCTTGTTCAGTATTTTAATAAATACGCCTAAAGTCGCTATGCACGTTATTTCAAACCATTAATTACAATCTACACTAATTTTCTTAAAATAATTGACCCACCCAAATTTAATTGATGAAACTGCTCCTTCTTCAGATAAACTATTTGCATCGCCCTTCCTCTAATCTCTTGCTACCTTTCACAAAACATTCCACAATACAATTATGCAGGCGCAAGGTCTTTCGCGAGAAACCCTGCTCCCTGTCTTAATTCTATTAATCTACATAGCCACATGCGAGACAAGTAGTTCAGTACTGACCTCAATTTTCTAACGAGTGAGGTTTCGAATCCCGTCAAAGAAGGAGAATTTCATTTTCTACCGGATTTCAGGACACTCAGTGGGAAATGTATGCAAAACAGTTGTACATCGAGAAATTGACAGAATTGTCTACACTATATCAAACATAAATCTAGTGAATATGGTAAATGGATTGTACTTATTTTAACCACAAAGAACTTTTCTTTTAATCGCATAAATGAAATTTCTCAAACTAATAATAGGGTCAATATGCAAGAGAAAAAATGACTATTACAAGGAACATTAAAATATAAGCCATTTCATTATGTATAAATGTTTATGAAAATGCCACAGAAAAAAAGTAAAACTAGAAATATTAAATACACAAGATACATGTTTCACAATACGAGGGGTTTTCTATTAGAACTCTGGTAATTGATAAGGAAGACAATTTAGTTTTTATCCAAGATTCAGAGAGAAGAGATTTTTTCAATGCAGTAACCAAAGCGTTTAAACTAGCAAAACAAGTTAAAAGTAGGTATTTCATATTTATGTTATACCAAAACGGACACTGCAATACACAATCATGTATTTTGGTAAAGTGAGAGTGTGTTTCTACGTTTAGAATAAACCTATTTATTGAAAGGCACTTCTCGAAAATGAATGAAAACTCGCAAACTCGCCCCATCAACCAAAACCCAGATGAACATCCCCACTTCCAACCACTGCCAATCACTGGCTGAAGAAATAAAGTTTCCCCTAAAGCGAAAGGAGTAAAATTGGTAATCAAACTAACAAACAGACTTCCAGTTTTACAACAGATGTCAATAACCACATACAAACCTCTAACTCTCAAATGTCATCCAAATGTCAGTCAGAGCATAGCCTGTCCCCTCTCTCTTAAATATTCTAGTATTTCCTCTGTCTCCCACATTTTCAATTCCGTTCAGTACCGTGTCTTTGAAAGTCCTTTATATTCAGCGTTCCAGTTAATCATTATTTTTTACAGAGAGCTAAATATTCACCTGTTTATTTGCATATTCTGGTGCTTTAATACGAAGTTTCCCTTAAGGTGAATATACAAAGAAACGAATCTTCACACAATTCGTGTCCACTGATATGCATGTAGGAATCACCTGGAATGGAAGATGAGAGGAGCGATGCTAATCACTCTTCCACATTAGGCCACATCTGGAATTTTACATTATGAGTCCCTCTTTAAATTTTCAGAATTCGCCGTCTCCTTTAATTTCCTGGTAATAGCCAGACCAACCCAGCCTGGAATGGTCTGAGCATGTGGCTCATTCTTTGTCGCAGCTGGAATCCTGGATGTCTCTTACAGCCAGAAGGTTCAAAGGAGAGAGAGAGAGAGAGAGAGAGAGAGAGAGAGAGAGAGAGAGAGAGAGAGAGAGAGAGAGAGAGAGAGAAGGGGAATCAAAAGTTTGCCTTGTTGAATGCACAGAGGAGGGATCAGGTGTAGTATTATATACAGCATCGATTTAACATTTCAAGTTTATTTACCTTCGACATTTTTAGCACAAAACATCCGGCTAAGGTAAAAAAAAAAAAAAAAAAAAAAAACGGACAAACGTTCTCACGTGAAGTAGTCTACCAAAAGTGACTGAAAAATTCTTTTGTGTTAATTATGAATTCAGCAAAGGGTTCGGGAGCAAAACTTTCCTTGTTCGCATCGTAAATTCAGAGAAACGGATGGGAAGAATCCATCAAAGCGTAAAAGCTCGTTGGCGCATATTATTAACTCAAAATAATGAATTTCGTGAAAGGTACTCCATCGCCGGCCGTAAAATTATCATCCGCTGTCAGTAAATTCTGTTGTTCGTAAAAGCTCCGATATCAACGTTACTGGACAACAAACGGAAATGGGAAATCTTCATGGAAGTATCAAAATGAAACCGTCAAAAATCGCTGACCCCAACAACTCTGCATTAAATTTTCAGCAACACCAAAATGAAAAGGGAGATAGAAAAAAAATGTATAGTCATATTTTGCACATCAGCGCCATTGATAATTTTGTTACCTTTGAACCTGTCACACACCGGTATATATATTGAAATATCTCGTATACGAGCCTTGCCCCCTTTTTGAGGGGATGGGGGGGGGGAGGCTATGGGCCCGGGATGGGGAACCCTTTTTAACTGACAACCGAATATTGCTGACGCTGGCGGTATGTGGCTATATTTAAGTCACTCTTCCCTGCTGTATGTACTGTACGTGCCGACTGTATGCCCTTGCTTCCTGTGCATGGTACGCATGAATGATTGCGTGATTGTACCCTGTTTTTTTCTTTGTGAAAGCATATTTCCGCCATAAAAAATATTTTATTTATTTATTTATTTTTATTTTTTTTTTTTTTGTCGATCCGCTAGATATATTTCGTCTCTTTCCCCGTCCCAAAGTTCCCCAGAATACCCTTTATTTCTCTTCAAACTATGCATCTTGATATCACTTACATTAGTCCAGCGCTTAAGCAAGAAGGCATAAACCTAATTACAGCGTATATTTTGCTGTACATACCAAATAAATAAATAAATATATATACATTCATTTATATATATATATATATATATATATATATATATATATATATATATATATATATATATATATATATACACATACACACACACACACACACACATGAACATTGCAGAAGTGGAGACCCACCGCCCACCTTTGAAAACTGTAATTAACCAAGTGGGAGCCGTGGCTATGATGTAGCTCCCGCCTTACGTTTGCTAGGTGTGTGGAAAACTCCTAGCTTACGGCCCAGCTGTACTGGACATCAACTGTTCCTTCTTTCGACATTCATTCCAAGAATGAAAGAGGTGTATACTTAATGTACGTGTCTACATACATAAATATGTACGTGTGTGTATATAACACAAATATACCCTTGGGGAAATTTAAATATAAAATATAAACGTACCCCTCCACAACCTGCAAAACATGAAGATATTTTATTAGCTTCCGCAAAGATTATTCCCCGCCCCTCTGTTTAACAGATCACTAAGAGAAACAAGTGTCTGAAGTTCTGAACCAAATGAAAACACAGCACAAAAATATGAAAATAGCCCACAACGATAGTTTTCACAATAATTACACTTAAGAGCCGTTAAATGGTTTATCAAACTTCCTTAATAGTTTATATATGCATACTCCATGTTTTGTAAGAACTACAATAAATAAACCAAGTTTACACAAACTACTCCTATATTCAGTGCCTAAGTTTAATATCAAAACCAGTGGTTTTTATTTTCAACATTAACCGTATAACTTATACTTTTCATTTCACGAAAGTCACACAGTTAATACTTTTCATTTCATCCAGGTTTATAGCCTGATTGTATACTTGTCCGTGTTGGTAAAAAGAGCTATTTTCATCTAATTTCCACAGCGAGTCACGACATTGTCTTTTCCTGCGCTCGAAGGTAATAATTACTCATAAATGCCTTTTGTTGCAACATTGGCATTCAGTAATCATATTAGTTACTCATCAGGATTCTAATCAGCTTTTTAACCTATTTCTATACATCACAAGCAATTTTTTACGAACTGGTAATTTACGAATGACTCAATATTTGAATACTGTAAAAGAAAAGAGCAAAATACATAAAATTCTAATGTATGGCCTTATAAATCAAACAGCTTTCCTTTAAAGCTACCTTCAGTTCAACAGGTACATTGTAGCATCACCGAAGCTTTCATTTTATACCAAATCTGCTTTACTTCTTAGGGTGCGCTAACACTTCAGTAAAACTGTCACAAAGACACATCGGTAATCTGTCTCATTCATAATGCAAACATGTTGAAAACAAGTCCACGACCGCAAGTGGAAAAGGAGTCGCTGGCAAATGCTGGACCACCGTATGAAGCACTGGTCAAGATTATCAAGTAGTCGTTGGCTTTAGTCAACCTGTCGTGATGTGTGCGAGAAGTTAACCGACAGGGTGATTATGATATGTTCAAAATTTTCCTAAATAAGCGTCGTCACCTCATCGCACACACATCTGATTGGTAGTCCTAACCTGTTCTTCATATGATTTCCAGCATTTCTAAAGTTCGTTCTCCAATTACAGAGACTGACTTGTTTCCAACCTGTTTGTAACAATCGTCGATAAGTTCCAGACGTGTGTTTAAGGCATTTTTTTACTATAGTGTGGACGCACCCTTTATAAAGCATTCTGTGACGAGCACTTGCTGATGACATTTCCTTACTATTGCCCTTAGCTGTTTGAGAATGGCAGGGATACATCTGGCCTAGTATGGCCTTTTGATGATGATCTTGACTTTTACCAAGGACGTCAAAGACTGAGAGACTGCTGGATGAGCTCAATTCCAATTTTTCCTTGTCTAACTGGGATGAATCCTTATTTTCAGTCGAATTAATATTTTACATACAACTCTTACTGTTTCCAGTTATACGTGATTGCATAATCTTTTTACGTAACTTGAAGTGGAACCATGAAGAAAATTATTTTTATCCTCCCTTCAGCAGACTCATTTGCTTTGATAAGAAAACGTGATTGTGCATAAAATCTCTACATGAAACCAGCATGAAATCGAATGGTCAAAGATGGGTTTTCTTTTGAGTGTATAGGGTAATGCACTAAACGATCAGCTTTTGTTCACCGTGCATTATTCAGACATTCTGGTTGAACAGATACCCAAAAGCTTCTTATGGTGGTCTAATCTATTTCTTAACAAAAATTCAAGCTTTGTGGACAAATTTCTGATCGGTACTAAGATCCGCGTCTATGTTCTCTGGTATATTGATAACCTGGCCCGAAAGAGCAGACCAATTTCGAAATTTCCAAAAAAGAAGTCTTTACGAAGGAGTTCTGCACATCCTATGGGATTTCAACAGCCTTGGAACATGCTCACTATAATATTAACGACGCACTGTTATATACTTGGTCACTATATTATTAACGACGCATTGTCATATACTTGGTTCACTTCAGCACATCTTTTGCATGTTAACAGTGGAGCTGGAAAAACAAATCGAAACTGAAAATCAGCCTAAAACATTTTTTGATCGATGGTACCCGATTATTAAAATGCATGGGATGCATAGTACTGATAAATCTCTAACTAATAATAAAAGCACAGATACCAAACAATAAGACATAAAACTAATCTCCGTTCTAAAGTCCAATGACGTTTGATAATTACCACGAAAAACAAAAAAATTAATATCCAGGATAATTACGTATAGGTATAACTGTATGAACATTCAATTATCATCGAATGATATGAGCTTTTCACAATTAAATGTCACTTTAACTCTACGCTATACACATGTCGGAAATTGACAAATCACTATATTTCTTGTGAATTAGTTTCACTTAAAATAAAAGGCTGATCGTAACACCAAACTTAGTAATTCTGTATTTGCACGTTACTTTAAAAGAACCTTATCCAACCGTCGAAAAATCACTGCAAGTAACAGGTTAAACAAAAGATGAAATCATTAAACTGGAACACACAAGAAATTACTTACCAGAATCATAATGGTGTACCTCGCATCTAAATGAGGTTAATGTAGCACAACCATAAAAAAGAACCAGTGAATGAAAAAGCAAAATAAAAAAGTAAATAAAAATGAAAAACGCAAACCACAGTTGGTCTTCAGAAACCTGCTACATTCCTTGAATGCATCACATTACAATATTCTTCATCATCCCAAAAAACTTTAGGAAGTAGTAATAGTAATAGTGAGAAATTTATATATATATATATATATATATATATATATATATATATATATATATATATATATATATAAATGAATGCGACGAATATAAATAATAATATTCCTCGTCATCCAAAAACCTTTTAGGAAATAGTAATGATATTAATAAAAGCCTACCATTTTATATAAATTTATATATATACATTATAAAAAATATATGCACACACACACACACACACACACATATATATATATATATATATATATATATATATATATATATATATATATATATATATATATATAAATGCAAATAAACTTGAATAAAAAATATAAAATAAAAAACCTCTCCCCAGATCTCTCGACCCTCCCTTCCTCCCTCCCTCCAACGAACCCACTCCAAGAGAGCAAATACTCCAAGGACGATGGAAGAGAACGCTTCGCCATTCTTGCCCCGTCTCTCCGATTCTCTTTGGAATACCAAATCCACCTTTTATGCCGATTGATATTATCCCGAGTGTTCCCTTTATTTACTTAAGAGCCAGAGTTACCAACTGAGTTACGGGGGAACCTTCATCCTCCCTCCCCATCGACATTCCCCTTCTCCACTACTTAACCCCCACCCACCCACTACCTTCTCAACCCATCCAATTCCGATACTTTAGGGAACTTTCAAAAAGTGAATTCTATAAACATTTTTCGCTCCTGCGTCTTAATGTAAGCAGGAATTTAAATACTATAGCAATGGGAATTCTGTTACATCTTGATAAGAGCATGAATTCCATTGATTTAGCAGATATTGTTTCAACTTAATATAAAAATGATTTTCATATCTTTAGTAATGAGAATTTTCAGGCACCGGTTCATTTTCAAAATGTTATCAAAACGTCGAGAAATACTGCATATTTCTATGATCAAAATCCAATTTTGATACCAAATTATAATCTAACCAAGAAAAATTGCACGTTTCTAATATCCGAATTGAATTTTAATATCAAAAATTATAATCTAACTACGAAAATTTGCACATTTCTAATATCCAAATTCAATTTCAATATCAAAATTATGATCTATCAGAGTTACGGGAATTAATCGATAGGATATTGCATGTTTGTTTACATGCCGGTGTGCGACCCAAGAAAATGTTTTATTGCTGCGATTTACAACCGGAAAGGGAATCCTTTGAATATCTGCCAATTAAAACATACGAAATGCCATTACATTTGCAAATTGAACCCAATCAACTTGCACGCGCTTGCAATGGGAGAATCCGGTGCCTTCAATGCATTATACTTCCTCTCTCTCTCTCTCTCTCTCTCTCTCTCTCTTATTACACAGAAAACAAGACAGAGGTTTCCACTGGCTTCAAATATGCCGACATTTCGATTAACTTTCTAACAAAATCATGGTCTTATGAGACACTCTAACCATACTATAGTAATATATGGAAAAATAATAATACAATTTATGGAAAATGTGAAAGTCTGTGCATAAATGCACCTAAACCTACAGAAGAGTATTTTCCTTTTGCTTCGAATTTACATAATATTCAAATGTTACTTGGTAACATGGGCGATCTTTACACTGGCTTTAATCATCTTATAACAACCAAATACAAGAGAGAGAGAGAGAGAGAGAGAGAGAGAGAGAGAGAGAGAGAGAGAGAGAGAGAGAGAATCTCGTAAATATTGGCTATATCAAACAAAAGGCTCCAAACAAATACGTAATAAGGACAAATCGAAATAACGCCTGGGAACTGTGGAAAGAATTTAAAAAAGATAAAAAGGGTGTTTACGGAATAAAAGGCTCCGTTGCTGACAAATTCGTATCTGACCTTTTTAATTCTAAGTATGACCTTAATTTCACTTTCAACGGAGTGCATGACACATGTGAAGCCTCTATCTCGTGCATAACCCTGACCATGACCTAATCTGTTAATCAGCTTTAGTGGAGTAAGCATGCCAAAAATAAAATCGTCATCTTTCGGCCAAGGCTACATTCATATTTGAAATTTGTGACCCTGACCCTTCGATCCACACACACAATGTTGAATCCCCGTCACTCCTGGAAATCTGAAGTCTCTATCTTCAAAGACATTAAAGTAACACAAAAAACACTTCGAGTTTTAACGCACGGAATTGTTGCAGCAATGAACCGACAAATAGACAGGCAGAATGACAGACAGTTTTATCACTCCATATCCCTGGACAGTAAAACGAGGGGGCGTAAAAAAATTGTTACACACAATATCTTAAATCTGAAGAAAAACAAAAGCTTGAGAGAGCAGAATTTTCAATGAGGCGATGCTGGTACAAAACAGAACTTTTATTTTATATATGTTGATGGGAACACCAGATTCGTCGCCGCTGGGAGAAGCAAATACAATTATCCTACTATGCTTTGCACTCGAGCCGAAATGTTACGAAGTAAAACGAAAAATTATTCTATATCTTAGTGCTTCTTGTCGACTTTCTTACGTCACAAAATACTGTCTTTCATTAAGGTTACAAGCGTTTTTTTTTTTCTTGTGAAAAGTAACATAAAGAACAAGTACATGCTTTACAATTAAACTTGCATGGCTTAAAACACTTTACACACGCACACATATAATATACATATATATATTCTATCTATCTATCTAAATATATATATATATATATACACACAAACAAACAAATAAAGGATCATTAACCATTTAACAATGTTCTTGCTCCCCTTGAGAGGTTCATCTGATTTCAAATATTCCAAGGTTTCTAGAATAAATGCCGTCTGTACACAAATGGACAAATGGAAATCAGGGGCTACTAAAAATTCCAAAGCTCTTGTTTTATTTTTCATTGGGTTGGCAGTAAAGCAGATACCTGCAAACCCTCGGTATCCTCTGCAACGAAAGGAATGCAACCTGCGTAACGTTCATTAACGTTAGCAAAAGCCTCTCTCTCTCTCTCTCTCCGCCAAACTCATCGAAACTGACGAGATTTGCAAAAATAAAAAATGACGGGAAGCTTCTAAAAAACCTGAAAAGAAAAGGGAAAAAAACGCAACACGGGATGAATGAAGGCCAAACAAAGAGCGAACGCGAAAAAGGCGACACCCAACACAGAAATTCGAAGCCCAAAGCCGCCAAAAGCCGAAAGGTATTGGATAACAATGTGTCCAGTTGTTGTCGCATGTCGAATGAAAAATTGGGGACATCAAAAGGGTTCTCAGGTGAAGAATGCTCTCGCACACTTAAAAGCCTTTGCTTGACGCGTCCCTTTCATTAGACCATTGATGAAGTCAAGATACTAACGCGAATGATCTCCTTTGAGCTCTCCCAAAACCCTCGACTTCCCAACTCTGGGAGAGGATGACATTCACTGGAGGTTTTCATTATTACGGAGGTTAGATTTTATAAATTCCGCACAGAAATAAATATAAACCTTTTATTTACATCTTGGCACTTTGGCTGGCGATAATGTTTTTACTTCTATTATTTTCAAAATCAGTTCACACACTTAAGTAAACAAATTTTCGATTTTACGTAAGCCTCGTATTCATATGAAGAACGCTCTACTTTAGAAAATATCCACATAAATGATTTTCCATAGAATGCAATATTTATTAAAGGCCAAAAGGTACACGTCCTCGTTTGTATTCAACTTACAAGGATATACTTTGAACTAGACTTGCATTACAAATTTATACTAGGAATATTTTCCTTTTTAGTTCTAACCCTATGTAGTTCCTCATTGGACGAGTTGGTATCATTCTCGGCTAGCACTCTGCTGGGCTCGCGTTCGATTCTCCGACCGGCCAATGAAGAATTAGAGGAATTTGTTTCTGGTAACAGAAATTCATTTCTCGCTATAATGTGGTTCGGATTCCACAATAAGCTGTAGTCCCATTGCTAGGTAACCAATTGCTTCTTAGCCAAGTAAAATAAATCTAATCGTTCGGGCCAGTCCTCGGAGAGCTGTTAATCAGCTCAGTGGTCTGGTTAAACTAAGGTATGCCTAACTTTTTTCTGACCCTATGTTTTCATATATAGTATAATATTCGTTATATTCCTTGACTGCCAGATCCCAAGGTGTATAATTGCTGAAAAAATTCTCAAGGAGACTACATCACAATAGGCTCTTCATTTCGTTATCTTGATTAAAACCCTTTCTTCAGGAGACAATGTGTCTTGTCTTGGGAGTGCCAAAATCGAAAAGACTGCAATGTCTAAAATCCAAAACTAATATCATTGCATGTAAGACATGTCAACAATCTTCTATTCAACCTGAACAGAGTTTCTGAAACAATGGGGAGAACTGGCATAGCATCTATCACTCTCATCATTCCCTACCCACCCACTTTTATCTCCGAAAACCAATTCGATATTTCTTATCCCCGTATCAGTCAATCATCCGATTGGGAGCGAATTCCGCTGATGTTTCAATTTTGAAGACAAGCCCGGCATCATTACCTTTGTCTCATTTCGATTCTCCAAGGGGATAAAATAATACAAGATTTTCCTTGGTTCCCGTCTTTTTTTGCAAATGATATCAAGTCCAAGACTGGAAACCAATTTTCATTCTTTACTTCTCCTACACGGAAATAAGACATACAGCGAAAGGAAATATGCTAAGGCCGATTTTTCCATCTAGTCGTTTTCTCTCTCTCTCTCTCTCTCTCTCTCTCTCTCTCTCTCTCTCTCTCTATCTCTCTATATATATATATATATATATATATATATATATATATATATATATATATATATATATATATATATATATATATATATATATTATATATATATAAATATATATATATAATTTATTATACTTCCACCCGCATGTTATCAGTCATTGCGCGATCTTTCTGGTTTCATTCTATACGATAAACTTAACACTTGCCCGCATTTATTCCCAACTTCCTCTTGAAAGTCTTTTACTATTTTCTACAATTTCTCTTCATTATCCTCAATCAGTACTGAATCATTATTCGTGATTCACTTTTTTAGCCCACTACATTAACTCAACGTTCCATTCACCTCTCTGATTTTGTACATTTTGTATTCAGGAATAGGCATCGAGATAACACATATCAAACACCCAGGTTTTCCTAAAACTAATTCCTCTTACATCGACGTAATCTAACACATGCTTTGCTTCCATCATAAAAACGTTTGAACGCTCTTTCAAACGTTTTAGAGAACTTGAATGAAAAAACATTTGACTTGCTCACTGCCATACACCTTCCCTGGTATACTAAGTAGTCATGCCCGTGTAAATTCTTGCTTCCTCCATTTCTTTTAATTTGATACACTAGAAAATGTATTCCTCTTGTCGAATGAAACAATTCAAATAAATTTTTAAAATAAAAACTGGATAGCAAATAACCTGGTCAATAACTGCCAATGGATGAAATAAAAAAAAAACTTGTAGAATCAAAAGGGAGAAAAATAAGGAAATCATGTTAATTAATAATAATAATAATAATAATAATCCAACGCCAAATCAAGGTCCTTCAAAAGAAAGCATCGTGCTTAATACGTTAAACGAATAATAATAATAATAATAATAATAATAATAATAATAATAATAATATAAATTTCTGACTCAACAAGCAATCCACTAAGCCATACAATAATAATAATAATAATAATAATAATAATAATAATTTAAAGCCTGGAACCCTTTTTAAAGCCTGGAACTTAAGAAAAAAACTAAATACAACTAAAAATCTTAATTACACCCACCCATTTTCAAGGACAAAATAAGAAAAAAAAATTATTTTCCGACTCATTTAAAAACAAGAATCAAAATAATGCTAAAAAGTTTACAATCAATGTAATTTGCTGTTAGTGGGCATATCCTCTCCCCTCATCTATAAGCTTCTTTTTTATCATTATCATTATTTTCTCGAGCATGAAAAGTAATATATCCTTGTCACAGTAATATGGAAGTGAAAAAAATGGTCGATGCATCTGAATTTTTATCATCATCAAGATTTACTAAAGGTTTTCTATAAAAATGTATTATATATATATGTATATATATATATATATATATATATATATATATATATATATATATATATATATATATATATATATATATATATATATACATACATACATACATACATATATATATATATATATATACTATACAGAAATTACACACCTCAGAAAATTACTCCAAGCACGAGAGCATAATCTAAGAAGCCGTCAGTGGATAAAAGCGAAAGAAAAATCTACTTAGTTTTCCACTTGGTAGAGGAGGTACAAAAAAGAGGAAGGGGGCCAGGATAGGTTTTCGGCAAGGGGGAGGGGGGGGGACGGGAGAGAGGAAATAGGAATGGAAGAGGATTTGAAGACACAGGTTTTAATTGGAGTTTAAGTGAAGGGCCATCGACTGTTTTTCCGCCCGCTAATGATGTTGTTCTCCCAAGTCGCTGGCTCTCTTCGTGCCTCGGCGAGTGGAGGAGGACCCTGTTTACCCCGAGACCTCAATTCGTCATGGTTTGTTTATCTAGAGCAGCGCAGGTGCGGCTTGCTTGTTTTTGTCGCGTTAGCCCGTGTCAAAAACAATAAACTGTTCTCATTTTTTCCCGATTAATTTCAGTGTCTTGACAGTATGAGAAATGATTAAGGCTCAGTCTTTATTAAATTCGTACGTAAAACCTAGTAAATGTTCAACATTTAAAATCATAAAAATTATAAAAATTAATATTCTCAGCGACAGTTTTAAATCAAAACGTGAAGAGAGCGAAATGAATGTCTACGTCTACATTCATTTTGCAAGACTGTTTTTATGTAAAAATATATTTGAATGCTCAAGAAAAATAAATAATTTTGTCATAATAACAACAGAACCGACATTCACAAAGAATTACATAAGTGGTGCAGAATAAGACGATATTAGGCTATAAAACATAAAACACCGTTCACTAAGTAATGCAAACGAGCACAAGTGAAATGGATTTGCACATTATCTTTAAAATATTTTCCAGGTGAAAACTGAGACGTAGACTATCTGACGGGAACTCCAACTTACATCCATAAAATACTTAAGGCTTTAAAAATGAAACTTACACAAAAGCCTATAATGCAAAAACTAACAGGAAATTATATGATTTCACATTCGCACATACGCTAAACACATTTACTGCTGCCTCTTTTCACAAAAACAGTTTCCGATATAAAATTTTTTTTTTAATAATGTCAACTTTCAGAACAGCTTCCATAATTCGTGTTTTCATAAATTTAACCACATTTGGCAGATACAGAGAAAATTCCTTTTTAAGATTATTGATAATTAATTATTTATATTTCTCAGCTTTTTTTTTGTCTACGGGATACACAGCCAAATAAAGGACAAAACTGACTTAATAATATAAATGAAATAAAAACGGTCAGTGAGATATTGAAAAAAAAAAAAGAATAAAACTGCCTTCGCCAATCTTGCTTACATACATCTTGAACCAAGTAATAATGCTAAGTGCATCAGAACATTCTTCTCTCTCTCTCTCTCTCTCTCTCTCTCTCTCTCTCTCTCTCTCTCTCTCTCTCTCTCTCTCTCTCTCCTTCCTCCTAATGGTTTATTCAAAATCACTGTTTATGCTTTGAAAACGATGAATGAACGGACAAAAATATTTGCTTAAACTATGAATGCTTTTAATTTAAAAATCAGCGCACGTCACAAACTCCTCCAAAGAGGTTTTACATACCTGCATGCATTTATATAATAGCATTGTGCTTTTAGCAAGGAAGAGTTTATGCGCAAGGAGTGATCATGTAATGGATGCGAGAGTGGCTGTAGAGTGAAGAAAACACTACAGGCGGTACATTTATCCTTAAAAGGCATACGAGGAGGCGGGTATTACAAGCACGCCAAGCTGCGGTCTGAAGAATGGAACGGGTCGTACGTGAAATTCACAGGTCACATGATTAAAGAGAATTTTGAGTTAGCAGGTGCTGGTGATATTTGAAAGTTTTGGCTTCGGTTTCAATCTTATTTCATCGCACAAGTGAAAAATTGAGAACCATGTATTTTCTTCCCGAGCTTGAAGATCTTATTTATGCCACAAGCTTCAGATCATTTGTTTTCTCTTTACTGGAATATTTTTCTTCAGTGTGGGTGTCCACAACGTGGCAGGATCTGTATCTTCTAGACAAGTAGGGAGGAACATTGCGGCAGGATAAAGAGAACGTACTGAAACAAAACCGCTTCACTGTTCCTCCGTTTATACAAATAGAGAATACTTTTCATAAAATGCAATCTTTTCCTTTACAAGTTAAACATTGAAATTTTATACATTTTCTGTCTTCGGTTCTCCTGAAATTCCCTAACGTCAAGTTATACGAGAAAATTGCTGCCGCCCATCAAATTGGTTTTACAATTAAAAAAAAAAGGACTAATATATTATTGGCCATAAAATGCACCACAAAAGAGCAGTTCTTCGACGAATTGGAACAAGTTACGAAAACATGGGACTCGAGCATCGAAAGTCCTGCGAAGAAAGAAGACGGTGACCAGCAACCAACCCACAGTTACTACCTTCAACTTAATTCCTCGGCGGGTTACGCCATCATCATTCACCAATGTAATTTGGAAAGATGTATAACAGTGGTTAGCTAGAACCTGAACAAGGGAGAGGCAAATATTTACTTAATAATTAGCTTTGTTTATTACTCCTTTGAGATCTATAATGACAATAATTAAGTGCTACAGAAGCCAACTACTTAAAATCCATTTAGTTGAAGGAGCATCCACAGTCATACGGATAATGTATGTAAGCCTTATCTCTAAAACTGGATAATTAATTCATAGCGTTGACTGACTTAATGAAACCACAAACACAGAAAACATGAGCGACATAGATATAAAAGCGATAATAAGCCTAGATATATACACACACAACTCCCTTGCACACACTCATATAAGGAGGTTCAATGTGTAAGGTTAATTAATCAAGGAAAAAAATTGAATACCCTTACCTTCAAAATACGAACAGCTGCTGATACTGACTCAGCAGTAAACAATTAACAATTTCCTCTCTATATGAAAATTTATCGTTACTGGCTTATGCAAATGATGTTAGAAACATAAATAGTTCTGAAAAAACTTGACCCTAAGTCACAACATCATAACAGACATTAAATGAAGGCGTGAACATACACTTCAAGTATTTCCAAGTTTCCCAAACATGTACAAAAATGTCTCGTTACTGAAAGGAAATTGGCAGAGTATTCTACCGCTAAAAATTTAACGAATACTGATCGAGTCATAAATTTTCATGTCTACCCCATAGGCAAAAACTCATATGAGAGAGAGAGAGAGAGAGAGAGAGAGAGAGAGAGAGAGAGAGAGAGAGAGAGAGAGAGAGAGAGAGAGAGAGAGAGGGTAAATACCTGTGGACTTGACGAATTTCATCATACTACATGCATCCCTAAAACTAATACATCTACGTTATTATTCAAATCGAAAGGGTCACTCCTCCTGGAAAAAAAAATCTTCTATGTAATATTCAACGAATAAGGCCACGAACGCCTGCAACGTGTTTTATTGTTAATAATCTACGTAAAAAATCTGAATAAAGATAAAGTATCATAAAGATTTTTTAAAGAGACATCATTCTATTAATTTACTTTGAAGAAAAAGGGAATGCGAAAAAGAGGCGGGTTTCCCACCATGAAGACCATTTGTTGATATATACAATGTATGTTGTGACAGAAACGACATTCTTATCGGTTTAGAAAAGTGGTTCCTGATACTGCATCCGTCATCAAAAAAACCTGTTAAAGAAAGTCGATCGTTCCCATTCAATAAATGAAACAAATTAATCTTAAAAGCAAATATTCTCTACACTGATGTTTACCATGTACACAGCTATCAGCGAAGTTATATGAGTAATCGCCTGCGTCAACATGACGAAATTAAACTCGCCACCGTTATCTATCGCCAACCTTGAAAAGAGATCGAAGCTGACACGTCCTCACAGCCAAACCCCTGGCGTGATCTTAGCCATCAAGAGGTAATGGTTAGCACCCACCATGTAATAACGAAGATAAGGGCATTCGCAAACAAAAAGGTAGGCACACATTCTCTCTCTCTCTCTCTCTCTCTCTCTCTCTCTCTCACACACACACACACCTCAGATAAGCTGTTCAGAGGTAACTAGTACTGCGAAGTGGAATTATAATAGGTATAAAATTAGGAGGTGCAGTTAGCGAACACAGTGTTTTGATAAACATTCATGTTGGATATGATGTAAGGAAGGGGTTGATACATAATATAGGATGATACCTAAATTCAAAATTTTCCCTTTTTCCTATTCTAAGCAATAGTAATGGTGATCGACATGTGTACATGTGTATGCTGTCGTGTTTTTAAGTCTTGATAATGATACATGCAAATCTGTGTGTGTGTGTGTGTGTGTGTGATCATCGACGAATACGCTCAGGAATTACAATCATAAACACAAGCCCAGAGGGAGGAAGAAGAGGATGATGATGATGATGATGATGTACCCGATGCACTGGTCCCAGCAACTTCCTTCCAATCTCCCTCTCCTGCTCCTGCTCCTCCTCCAAAACCGCCCAATCCCCGTTATTCCGAAGGACACCAGGAGCTGCTCCTACCCGACAGGTCTCCCCTCCACCCACTCCCCTCCCTCACAAATCCCCATCAGCACCCCAGCGTGGATGGATGGCTGGCCGGGGCGCCCGCCCCATGTCAAGGCTTGCGCTGATCAAGATTAAAGCCCTGGGTCTAATTTTCCAATACGCTGGGCCTCAAAGAAGCCCCTGGCAGCCCATTAAAGCAGGGAAAGACTACGAATAGACACATGATGAATATATGCGTAGCTCACCGACTCTGACTCCGAGAGTTCCTGATTCCCTTCTTCTTCCCCTCTTCTTTTCCTTCTCTCTCTCTCTCTCTCTCTCTCTCTCTCTCTCTCATGCAGTCAAGTCTTGATACATCAGCATTTTTATATGCTAATGACGAGCGTCCTTCCGTCCTTTTTTGCCCTTGATGCCACCTTATATTATTACTGCAAAGCGAAAACCCACAATAATGTATATGAACAAATAAGTTATTTTCAAACAATACAAGACAACAATATTGTTTCAGAATATATTTTTTGCTCATATACATACAGTATAGTGATGAATCATATTAATGTTTCTCGTCATTCCTACGACCCCATTAAATCACTGTCTATCCCCAATATCTCAGAGAATTCACTGAAGATATCCCACGTTAGCAAAAGGCGGTCATGTAGTGTGAAAATCAGCTTCGACTGAAGTAGACGAATATCCAGCCACTGACGCCTTTTTTAATATTCTTATCAGTTTCATTACCGTTATTAGTTATGACGTGCGTAGATCACAAGAAGTAGCGCGAGCGCTTTCACTAAATAAGATGGAGGTGGGAAATGCGTGTGTTAAAAGACCTGCACCCACCGTCCGCCTACAAAGGCTCTTTATTCCGCTCGCCTATGAGCGAGAAGTGATTGATTGATCGTAGCGCAATACTTGCCGGTATGGAACCAGTCGTCAGCAGGAAGAGAAAATATCGCTTAGGTTCAGAAGAGAAACCGTCATTTAAGGTAAAGGTGATAGGCATAACCGTTACAATGACTTAACTAAATTTAATACTGTATAACACAACTGAGGATTATCAATAGCAGGTTGGACACGACGGAGGCTTTCTCAAGTATTTTCTTCATTTAAAAACCTTCTGTTTAATATGTCATTCATCATTTAATGTTCAAGCGCGTGTGTATACGTGCGTTTACTGTGTGTGTGTATGTATGTAAGTATATGTATACACATATATATACAAAAATGTGTATATACATACATATACATAAACAGGGATATATATATATATATATATATATATATATATATATATATATATATATATATATATATATATATATATAAAATCGCGTGTAATGGATCAGAACGTTTCGAAAAGGTCTGGTTACATGGAGAGAATATCGGAGAATAAGTCAGTTCAGAAAGTGTGCAATTCGGAGCTTTTGACAGAAAGACGGAAGAATACAACGGGAAAAGGGTAGTTACATGAGGCGGTAAAGGTGTTTAACTTTAGGACCTTATCATAAAGGATGCTTGAGAGTGCGCATGATAAAAAAAAAAAATAAATAATCAGCGGAATCCTCAGCCATTAAAAGGGTTCAATTTACCGAGTAAGCAGAGCGATTTGCCTAAGTTTCTTAAAATTTCTAATGTCTTTGTTAACTTTAGCAGTCAACTAACCTGGAGGTTAGTAGACCGCGGCTGATCACCACTAAGCTAGATAAAGGCATGAGACTCAGCGACATCATCCTGATGAACTCGAAAATCAGAAAGCAGTGCCTTCTGGAACAAATTCTTCTGCGGTTAAAGGTAATATATCAATCGCCTTTTGAAGGTGCAATTTGTGAAGTGGGAACCGTGGCCAAGTGGAGTAGCTCTCAAATCCGCTTTGCTAAGCCTGCTGGTCCCCTCAGTCTACCGCCCATCAGTTCACCCTCTTTAAAAAGGTACTAGAACCTGCCTGAGTCAAGACAAAAAAAAATAAATAAATAAAAAAAAAAATAAATAAATAAAAAAAGTGGGGCTAGCAACCTCACCATTAAAATCTTGCTGGAGAAACTTGTATTCAGCATTCTTCTGGTGTTACTTATATATATATATATATATATATATATATATATATATATATATATATATATATATATATATATATATATATATATATATATATATACATATATTATATTATATATATATATATATATATTGATCTTATAGATAAATATATATTATATTATATATATATATATATATATATATATATATATATATATATACACACACACACATACACCCACACACAGTATATATGTTGATCTCAGAGATAAACGGAATTGTATTATTTACCGCGGAAAAGGTTTCTGTCAGAGAGAGAGAGAGAGAGAGAGAGAGAGAGAAGAAAACCTCTTTTAAGAGCTAGCTAACAAGGTAAGACGATAGTCATTAAGGTCGCCTCTAGGGGGGGTTGGGGGCCGGGTGGTTGGCCACAGACCTTAATCATGTACCTTAATGCACGGCAGATGGCTTATGACGTCTTAATGCGAGTCGGAGAGCGCTTTCCAGCTTCCCAATCCGCCCAGAATTAATGGATTTAGCAGCTGGAAAATATGAACATCTTACCTTCCAATGGCATTGCTGTTAGGCAAGTTTCACAGTTTTCGTTTCCACAACAAACCCTTTCGAAGAAGAGAGAATACGCACACTAAAGACAGATTCAAAAACTGAAAAAGGATTATTCAATCTGTAATTTGCAAAAAATAGTTTAAAATTCACAGTTGTTAATTTTTTGTATTTACCTCTGTTTCATTTCATTTTTTAAATTTCATTTACCTCTTTTTGAAGAGCACTTATAAAATCCATACCAGAATCGTGTTATTCTGATAATGAAACTCTGGTGATAAAATAATTACATTAAACTAACTCAAGAAATCTAATTCTGAGTAGTAAACTTATAATGTTCATGACATTCTTGTATGTGTTGGTATGTATCTTGTATTTTTTGATACATACGAAAAAAACCACTGCCACCCATATTTTAGTCAAGAAACCAATTCAAACCCTTCAAAGAATCTGAACAAAACATATTGCAAACATACACAACTTAATCATTTATTAAGGTTCACCACCTAGACAATTGCCTAAACATTACTTTTTGCTAATTGATGCACTCTAAAGGGTTGATGCAATGAAACTTAGAGCTGAAAATGCGTGCGAAATATTATCCAAAATATAATTTTCATAATAGAATGTAAGCAAAATGGGGTACTGCCACCTTAAGCAAGTCTAATTGCCTTCTAGAGCACAAGACACAGTGACGCTGGAAACAAGGGAAAAAACTAAAAATAACTGGAAAAGATCGGGAACCAGAAAAAGAAACACGTTCACATACATAAAAAACCACTATGTAAATAACCACAGGTCATATAAACCACTTCCATTCCTTCGGAATTTATCTTCCAGCGCAGAACTCCAGAGCACCAAACGTAGCTATCGGGTGCCCTAACTCACTTCAAAGTGATAGATACACGGTTATTGTTTATTGTTTTTCCGGCTTAAGGTAGCACACTTCCCTAAGGCTGCTGAAACATATAGCATATAAATAAGAGAAGACGAAAATTCTCTCTCTCTCTCTCAATATATATATATATATATATATATATATATATATATATATATATATATATATATATATATATATACATACACACACACGTGTGTATAAATACACACACAGTTATATATCTGTGGGGCATGCTCGTGTGTGTGTGTGTGTGTATGTATGTATGTATTAGTACAAACAGGAGGACGAAAATTAATTGATGTATATTTCAACTTTATTTCCAGCCAGCGTTTCACAGCATCGCTTCATCAGGAGTTAAAATACAAGCAACTTAAAAATTAAATAAATAAATAAATAAGACTCAGTAAAAATAATTTATGTTCAAAATACAAATATTAGAACCGAAACATAAAAGTTAAAGCCAACCTAACGCCTCAAAATAAGAAAATTGGCTGACCAAGAAGGGTACCAAAAGAAACAAGAAATATCTTAAGCTATAAACAGAGGGGCAGAAGAAGACACTATTCAAAAATGGAACCAGTTGTTTTGATGGTTAATGACTCGAGGATATGGAGAGAGGTTTCATCAGCAACATAAGATTTCAAAATCATAAAGGAAATAAAGATTTACTGGATTAGAATGTTTATACGTTGAGAAAACTCCTTCTTACTCACAAAAGAAGTATCTCTAGGACTTACATGGATCCAAAAAGAATGCTGAGGAGTGCAGTTGACTCTCATCGTGGCGTTAGCCATAGAACAGGTGTACTTTGAGTAAGAAGAGTTTTCCCAACATAAGGAACATTCTAAAACAATGCAAACATATTTGCTATGACGATTTTGAAATCCTAGAGCAAGCTGCTGATGAAACTTCTCTCCATATCCTCGAGTCGTTAACCATCAAACAACTGGTTCCATCTTTGAATAGTCAGTCTTCTTCTGCCCCTCTGTTTATTGCTTAGAGTTCTCTTCGTCCTTTTGGTGCCTTCTGTGGTCACTCAGTTTTTTCTTTTTCTTGAGGCGTTAGGTTGGTTTAACTTTTATGTTTCGGTTTTTAATATCTATATTTTAACGTTAATGATTTTACTGGGTCCATTTGTAAAGATTTTAATTTTATTACTTTGTATTTTAGCCTGATGATGAAGCCATGCTTTGAAACGTTGGCTGTAAATAAAGCTGAATATGTATCACCTCCTTTTCGTCGTCCTATTTGTTTAATATACTTGCATAAGTCATATTTATATATATATATATATATATATATCTATATATATATATATATATATATATATATATATATATATATAATATACATATATTTAAATATATATACATTTATATATATATATATATATGGTGTGTGTATATGTGTAATTTAAACATATATGTAAATCTCGATATATATAAATATATATATATATATTTTTCATAATAACGTTAAATATTGTGTAAGTTTGAACGGTATACATAGTCCCAATGATTTATGGGTATAACCACTGCATGGGCTTAATACTATATATGATCGTTATATACACACACAATTGGATACATACTTGACTTCATAAGTGTGAAACACTCTACCCAATGACCTGATCGTTATCATACCTCATCAAAATATAATTCTCAGAATTCCAACTTCCCGATGCTTCAACGCTTGCACCTCAGAGGGGCTGATTAGGACACTTCTTCAAATCAATGTTTAATTCATGCTTTTACAGTTGGTTCTTCTTAGAAAGCAAATAATGTTTATAAAGCACCCCACACGTTACTGTTGTGCGCTAATTTGAATTCGAAATACATTATCTGTCTCTTCTATTTTGTAATAACCGTTGCATTACGTTACAATATTTCGCTACTCTTAGGAATAAAGCCTGTTAAATAAGAATTAATTTCGTCTTTTCGATAATAATTACCTTTCTCATGTATACAACAAGATTACCGATGGTTTTATTAGGGCATCAAAACTCATATTTTGTAAGCGTCATTATCATTAAATTTTGTATTTGGATCATAATACTTTCTTTTAATTTGCTGTCACATTAGCATAATAAATTTCCATTTATGCTTTATTAAATGTTGACCAAGACATTTCCAAACAAAACTATCTGAGAAAACCACCATTTAAAGTGTCGCCACAGCCAAGTGTAAAATCTCACAGCCATTGTGTTAGAAAAATATATGTTGTTTGAGTGGCACTCCAGCTTTCACCTGCAACCTTGGACAAATATTCTTAGGACCTCCATCATAGATGAAAAAATTTCAGTAACATTCTAGTGTGATTAAATAAGTATATACTGTATAACTTCATGCAGAGTGTTTGTAACTGTATGTGATGATTTCAGAAAAATGTGGTGAAACATGCTGATCCTCTGGTAATTTTTGTAAATATTCAAGGGTTCAGCTGTGTGTTCACTTGCAAGGTTATCAAGAAAATGTTATGCAATACACACAATTTTTGGCCTTTCACAAGCAAGGGCTGTGTGTGTGTGTGTGTTTATGTGTGTGTTTGTGTGTTTTGGTGGAGTGTGTGTGTGTGTGTGTAGGAGTGAGAAACAGTGTATTTTAAAATACTGGCGAGGGTTTTGAAATGAGTAAAACTTCATAATCACGAAGTGGATCCATCTCTAGCTCTGACATACCTATATAATATTGTATGTTCATACCTCGATTCCCAATTCCCAGAAAAGAAACAAAAACGATCGCTCAAATTCGATTTCATTTCACGCGATCACCGACGAAACAACAATCTGCTCAACAGCAGCCAAATTGAAACAACTCACTGTGATTCACTGAACTCTTGTCAGACCCCATTCCTGGAGCCAACTCAAACAGAATACGCGAGCTGATGGGAAATAAATAAGTCGACCTTTTGTAAATACCAAAGTTCTTCAGCTGGCCAGTGGTATGCGGACGTTTCATTAGGTGTCGTCTTCAGTCAAACAGAGTTGGTTTTAGAGTATCTTGTCGGTGATTAGCAGCCCTTGCTGACAAGTGATGTTTCCAGCTGCCCACGCGGATTCGGGAAGTCAGTCTCTCATAATAATTCTCTCTCTCTAATGTCAGATCTCTAATCTCTCTCTGAATCTCTCTCTCTCCAGATAAGAGTCAAAACTGCGTCTGAATATCTATATATACATAATAATTATATGTATAGTTCCGCAAGATATATATATGATTGGTTTATGGTTACTAAACTGGCATATATATTATATACACAAAACCTGTTTAATATATATAAGACATATACCCCTAGTTGATGGGTATATTATAAAAACAACGAATATAGGCCATTTCTATAAACCTCGACTGCAAATATAATACCCATAATCTCTTTTTTTTTTTTTTTACATATACATATATTTTGGGACTGAGAACATCGGTTGTTAGATGGGGTTAAATTCAAGAGTAAAGACACAGCAGACTATTTTATGAAAACAGGAAGAATAGTGAAAAGTAGGAGGAACGAAAGAGCATAGGAGAATTCTGTTTGGAATAAAGAATCGAGAACAAGTTGATTGCAAAACTTGAAAGATTCCTTTTTTGGGGAATGTAGACCCAAAATAAACTAACTTTACCTCAGCCTAATGATGGAGAGAGTGAAAATAGCGCGTGAACTAGTTACAAAACTATCAATTCTGTACCGTTATAAGGCGTTAATCTTCGATGTTTGTATATTTAGGAAAGGTGCTGAGTGCTGGGGGTGCAAGGAAAACCAACATGTGTAAAATGGAAAGTTAGAATCTCTGTTGTTTAGTGATTTAAGGACCCACGTTTAAAAAGTTCCAGAAAGAAATAACGGACTTCTTTTTATTAAACACAATTGTCTTACTATCTATTTTGAAATGAAAATTTTTTTATGAAACGGCCGTAATTGAAACAATATTTTAACAGATTTGAAATGGATCGTTGAAATTCAATTTTTATGTCGTCAGTAAATTTAGATGGAAAACAACCTCGCCGAGGCCATGATGATTTTCACCCATTTTATGCGTTCCCGTCAGTTGTTTTTTCGCTCGACCTTCCTCCCCAATCCATTTTGACGTCGACAAATACTCCAGGTAAATAATTTCATAATTTGTCATCCAACTCTTGGCACGCTGACATTTTGAGACACCGTTCGTACAGATCGACAGCCTCGTTCTAATCCCCGAAAAAAGGTGATCCGGCCGTTTCGTACGCTTCGCTTCATCTTATATCCACTTCAGACGATAAACTGTCAGTGTGTGTTGTTGCCCAAATATGGATAGCGTGTTAATTTCTGAACATGTACACTCATATATATAATATCAGTAATGGTAGCGTGTTTATTTATAAACACAAAAAGCACAACGACCTAATACAATAAAATATATTAAATATCAGTTTTATGGCGTCATTTTAAATTTATCTTGTGACATACTAAAAAAAATTTATTCATATAATATATTTTGACAAATACTAAGTTGAAAAAATTAGCATCATCATAAACAAAAAGATTGCATGTCGTTGGTATTTGCCATATCTGAAATAAGGGAACCAGGTGGTAGTAGTAGTAGTAGTATATAGTATTAGTAGTAGTAGTATAGTAGTAGTAGTATATAGTAATTATTACTATATATATATAAAATAATAAAAACGATGAGGATATATATATATATAAAGAAGAAAAATATAAAATAAATTTCGATAAAATGCAGAATACAATCAAGAAATGAAAAACAATGAAAATGCATAATAAATTCGGAGAATGGCTCTACAAAATGGATTGCTGCTTTCTCTTAGTTTTGGTTTTCATCCCAACTTTTCTCAACACCCCAGAATTAGCCAATTCATAGTTTTGAGTATTAGCTAAGAAGACCATTATTATTAAAGTAATGCTTTAACTCTTGCGAACCACCAGCAAAGCAAGGTTATTCTTATTATTTTATTTGACTTGAGTAAACCGCACTTTTTAAATAATTGCCTTCATCCTTATCTATAATAAATTGCCTCTTACTGCTTGTACATGTAATTACAGAATTATTGTAACTTTCTGTCCAAGGAGACAAAAGATTCTGAAGCTATTAATGTTGTTATTGTAATTCGTGAGAGAAAACTAAATATACACATTGTCAGCATGTAATTGGAAATATAGAAAGAACAGATCACTAATTATAAAAGAAAAAAAATTACAAATTAATAAATAAAGATAAAAATGTAAGTAAATTAATAAAATACAAGGAGAATTGTATTAGGGTAGTAATGCAATGCATCTTACACTGCAAGATGTATTTGGACCAAAGAATACTTTATGAAATGAAACAAACTAACAAACCGCAAATAAAAGTCGCAGCTGCAAAATAGCTGCAAAGTAAAAAGGAATCACGGGACGCTGAAGGCCAAACGCATACGAAATCTAAAGCAACGAAATATTATGCAAGTAAACAAAGAGAGTCCGCAAGAGCAACATTAAATGATGAATTTCAAATGGAGAAGCTGACTGCCAGCATTCGCTAACTCGTCATTTTCCATTTAAAACATCATTCGACCAAACAAACAACGTTCATACAAAAAACAAGCGAAATCAATTACCAGAAAATAGGCTTCGAGGTGGAGCGTGTTTCACCCTCTCTCTCTCTCTCTCTCTCTCTCTCTCTCTCTCGCTGGGAAATTAGAATCTGGTGAATTTCTGAAAGTTAGTTATCAGAGAAGCTAACAGTCATTCCAATTTCATTTTGCGTAATGGTAGGATTGTTTTCTGAGATGGGGAATAAGAAACTCCATCCAAAAGATGTTTCACTTTCGGGAAACTGACTACTTGAAAATCGTCAAAAGCATAAATCGAAACAACATTCAAATGCAGAGGTAAAAAGTTATGACATACACGTAAATGAACAAACAACGTCCGTAACTACGTACGCATTGACAAATGAGAGAGAGAGAGAGAGAGAGAGAGAGAGAGAGAGAGAGAGAGAGAGAGAGAGTAAATAAATGAACGAACAACGTCCGTAACTACACACGCATTGACAAATGATGAGAGAGAGAGAGAGAGAGAGAGAGAGAGTTTGTGTTCTACGTATACTCTTGGTGAAATCTAAGTGGATTTCGCAAATGCAACATAACACACATTCATGCGTATTGCGTATAGAAAGTATATTAGGAATATATATATATATATATATATATATATATATATATATATATATATATATATATATATATATATATATATATATATATATATATATATATATATATATATATATATATAGAGAGAGAGAGAGAGAGAGAGAGAGAGAGAGAGAGAGAGAGAGAGAGAGAGAGAGTAATATATCTTAAATAAATATATATCTAAAAGAGAGAGAATAAAAAAAGAATAAAAATGACACGGGTCACAAATCCAGCTAAAAAATAACCACAGTGAAATTGTGAGAATTATCATACTTTGGGTGACAATCACCAAACCAATTTTATTTTGCTATTTAAGCAACAGCAAAAGAGATCACGGTCAACTATTTCAGCTCATTCTAACTTCTTCAAAGTCCCAATCATGATTCCCAAAAATGCTCAGTGGGGCACAACAAAAAACTAAAGAGAAACAATTAAATAACTAGTACGAGCATCATAAACTCAAGTAGCTGATTTACTAAAGAAATAACGATAAACTTGTTTTGAAAGCAATCAAGCAATTGCACAAAGTATCTAATCATAAAAATAAAGCGACGCGAACTTCCTTTAAAGGAATAGTTCTCTAAGAAACATGTGTTCCTGACAATGGACCGAGGAGTAAGCTTTATTTCCAACCATTCAAGCACCTCTGTATCTCAAACACAAACAATGAAATTTTGCAAAATATCACGGTCGAGGAGGGAGTCCGTTTGTGTTCTCTGTATCCTCTTGCTGAAATTCAAGTGGATTTAGTAAATGCAGGATAATACGTGTTCATGCGTTTACATAGTATGTTACGGATGCGTATTTACTCACTCGAACTTTTTCGTTTATATATATATATATATATATATATATATATATATATATATATATATATATATATATATATATATATATATATATATATATATATTGATAAGTGATGAGCGATTCACCAGGAGACTCAGAACTCCCAAATGGTTGGTAGCCATTGGAATACATATATGCATACATATACATACATACATACTGTACTGTACACACACACACACTATATATATATATATATATTAAAGTTAACACGCTTGTATATATATAAAATAAAAACACATACATACACACACACAAATATATATATATATATATATATATATATATATATAGAGAGAGAGAGAGAGAGAGAGAGAGAGAGAGAGAGAGTATATGTTATTCTTTCAGAAATATTTCCTTGTTTTTAGCAACCAGAAATTCTGCATTCCTTTTCACCCCTTTCAGAAACGTCCATGAAGAATTTACGGATTCTTTCCTTTTCCATATTTACCCTCGATACAGCTGGCAGTGTCTGGGGGAGTTACAACATATGTCATACGGAAAAAGAGGATAAACTATCGCATAAAATTTCTGAGACCTTCTTCGCAAAGAATACAAGAAAATATAAGGATAAAATATTACCAACTCCTTTCATTCATGGAAATTTTTATACACAAACACTATGTAAGTATATATATATATATATATATATATATATATATATAAAAATATACATTTTCTCAGTCAAGTTATTTTGAAGAGTTTTATTAAAGGTCAAAAATGTAAAACCAATAATCTCTGACTTCCCAACTCCAAATATGCTATATCATTTTTACCTAGCATTTCTTGATATTTAAGAAATTGTCAATAATACAAATTTACTGGAAAGTTCACGGGTGAGAACAGACTAAAAGTGTTTCAAAACTTCTGTGTTATCTCATTTTGGTCTGAAGTTTATTTCACAGATTTTATTTATTTTTTTTTTTATCTAAAATGGTGGTTGTCTCTCTATGACATAGTCTACGCAACACCAGTTTAGATCAATCAGTCTATCTCGTTCAATGACACCAAGATGGCAGAATGCCACGGCTTCCTTGAACGAATACCGATAGCATCACTTGTACCTGATCATACAAAGTTGCAGTATTAACTTTTACAAACCTCATTCGACCCATCCTTAACCATAAATCTATAATATAAAAATATATAAAAAAATAATATAAGGTATTATTTTCCCCCAAAATTTGACATCTTTCACATAACTTCAATCGTCACATCTTTATATATCTTGATGTTAAAAGCACAAAGCACAGTTTTACGTCAGATGTAAGTGAATCAATCACAGTCCACACTGGAAAAGGAAGGCTAAATTTAACCACATCCTGAAAGTAAATTTAAAGTGACTCTGTTAACTGAGTTTGCCTTAATGAAATGTTAATTAGTATCTGTCAAGAAAGAGAAACAGACTTGTCAAACGACAAACAATTTTACTGAATTCCACTTTAACCAAAATTATGTTCGCTAAAGCCTCGATTTTTCTTGGAACCTTTTTTTTTTTCTAGATGTCAAACGAGCCCCAAACCAACAAACGGACGAACGCAAGAAGTCAATTACTATGTGACCATTCCCAGCCATTTCCAGCTCGCAGATTTCGTTAATGATATCCTCGGATATTCAGTGTGACCAAATAGGTATGAACCAGGTCACATAATTTCTCTCTCTCTCTCTCTCTTCCTCCCTCTCTCTCTCTACCTCTCTGCCCACCTTTTTATCTTTGTTTCTACTAGTTTCGACAAACAAAGTGGATGGCATACTTGTTTTTAAGGTTGACTCTGGGCACGGCAAAACTTAATTAATTAGGTACACCATTTTACGACACTGGACATCACTCCAGGAAATTATTCTTTAGTAACTATAAGCTGAAAATAGTTATCTTGCATTACAGCGTCCGCATTTAATCCACAGAAACATAGCAATCTTCGTAACCTCTCTCTCTCTCTCTCTCTCTCTCTCTCTACTCTCTCTCTCTCTCTCTCTCTCTCTATATATATATATATATATATATATATATATATATATATATATATAAACACACATACTGTACATATACATATATATCATTTGCTCTCGTAAAACCATTTTAAGGACCAACTCACTAATAGGAAACGCATCGTTTATTGCTTGACTATATGTCAAGCCATAAGAAGAGAGAGAGAGAGAGAGAGAGAGAGAGAGAGAGAGAGAGAGAGAGAGAACCTTAATTCATTTTAAAATCTTTGAACACTAACAACCGTAATAACTTGACAACAACGAACGGAAGACTCTACTTAAAGAGCAACCCCATTTGAACTAAACACGAAAATAGATATTAATATATTGATGTTAACCAATGGCTCCATTCATATGCATCAGGCCGCTGTTGTTGCTATTGTTAATGAGAAGGAATTTTCGTTTATTCTTTTCGGTCTAAAGCATGATAAAACTAGTGGTATCTAATAACCCTTGAAATTTTCTTCTTACAAATGACAAAACTTGTGATACCTAATAACCCTTGAAATTTTCTTCTTATAAATGAAGTTCATTTGGAAGTGACTGTTATCGTTGCTCGATCAACTCCATGCAATACAACCTTTAACCTTTTCCGTGATTTATTTTCTAAGGAAAAACTCTCCTCCATGCAACGTTGCCATCCAAGAAAAAGCAAAGTCATCCCCAATTATAAGGACCACAACAGGGCACCACCATAGAAAAGGGGCTCCGACAGCCTCCCCCCCTTCCCCCACCAACCCTCTAACCTTTGCAGGGGAGTAAAAACAGGGCAACAAGTCCAGGAAGTTGGCCCGCTGCCCAAAACCCTTTAAAGGTGCGATGGTCATTCCACTCTGAGGTGGGCCATTCCAGGACATGAGCTGGGCGCTGAACTGGTCATCCGGGATCTCTTCCAGATCTGCCCTCCACTTTTTAAGAGACTTGCCTTGATCCACTAGCCGTTGTTCACTACCAACATTTAATTTTTTGAAAGTCCACCCTAAGATTGACGACTTTGAAAGCTTGTTTAATACTACAGGAATGCTCAACATTCGTCATTAATACTCTGCCAGTGAAGCATTATTGTTAATAACTGTAAAATATCTAGTTTTACCAGGGCTTTCACTGAGGTGACGTTTTTGACTTGAGCATACAAGTGGTACATAATGAAAGACTGACACAATGCCAGACTAAAAATTACTAAAAGCATCCTACAGTTATTTATATTAGTTGTTTTGTGTGTGTATGTACGTATGTATGTATGTATGTAGGTGTAGGAGTGTCACTTTTTACTAGATACAAATATGTTTGTAAAATCCCGAATGACCTCTTAATTTCTCGAGATCTTCATACTCTGGATATGCTTATCACTACAAGACTAACACACAAACATGAAAAAAATGAAATTCTGACATCCGTGAAAGGATCTGAACCCGCACCTTGGTTACATTCATTCAAATATATCGGGTGAAGGTTCGAATCCTGCCACAGGCCAGAATTTCTTCTTCCGGGTTTCATTCTTTGTAGTGACAAGCCTATCAAAAAAATATATGTGATGGAATTTACACAATACATACATACATACATACATACATACATACACACACACATATATATATATATATATATATATATATATATATATATATATATATATATATATATTTGAAGAAGCCTTCCCACTAGTGTAAAGACAGAAAATCTTCAACAGAAACTGGTTGCACATGGTAGAGCAGTAATTTTATTCATATTTTAAGAAACACCAATGTAAGATTATATTTGTATGTGTGTGTATATATACATACATACATACATACATACATACATACCTACACATATGTGTGTATGTGTGAATACATAATCTAAAAATCTGTGGTTATATAAAACTGCCAAAACTGCTGTCTTCCCTATACAGCAAAAACAGGCCTGAAGTACTTCCAATGACAATATATGGTTTTGTTGTGTTAAGTGTGTTTTATGGGCCTTCGATATTCTCAAACTATGCTGAGACAATATACATACTATATATAAGTATATATATGTATAAATACATTCATACATGCATACGCGCGAGCGCAAACATACACACACACACACACACAAACATTTGCTTAGTAGTCTTATTCGTCATCGCAAATAAACGATCGAAAAAGAAGCTAAATAATAAAAATTCATCTGTATTACAAAACAAAAATTTTCATATCTAAGAACAAAAAATTCAATCAACCGTTAAGTTCAATGAACTACCTATACGGTGTCTCTCATCTCTTTAAAGCCGTTTCGTAATTAAGCTTCAGCGGAAATCACTTAAAGTAGAAGGGGCAAACTCAACCCTACGTCAATTCACAAAATATCGGAAAACGCAAAGAGTACACAAAGGACGTAACGAATCTGGAACATCTTATGTACATATGGCATAACGGTAGCATGGCAAGGAATTAATTTAAAATATGTAGCCATGCTTGGTCAACGCAAAAAAAAAAAAAAAAAAAAAAAAAAAAAAATAAATATATATATATATATATATATATATATATATATATATATATATATATATATATATATATATATATATATATATATATATATATATATATATATATACGATCACACCATATGCACTCGTACACTGTATGCAATTTTATTTCAATATATATATAGCATAAACATGGATATAAGTGTTTATATATATATATATATATATATATATATATATATATATATATATATATATATATATATATATATATATATATATACATATACATGCATATATATACACACATATATATATATATAATATATATATATATATATATATATATATATATATATATATATAAACATATATATATACACACACACATATATATTTAATGTTATATAATACACATAATCCATCTAAACGCAATGCAAAATATCAACAGAGAAAACACCCAAAGAAGCAAACTGGGATTGAAACAAAAACAAAAAAAATAAAGAAAGACAACTCGTTTTCTGTTTCGAGATGAGGCAGTCTCTTGAAGGCACTTAAATGTCATATTCGTTCGTAAAACAACTTTGAAAAAGAGTCCTGCTTTTAGAGAACGAACTTTTTTGCTAGACTTCATTTAGTGTTAACACTGGGAAAAGCTGGGGAGAGGCTTTTGAGAGAGAGAGAGAGAGAGAGATAGAGGGAGAGAGAGAGAGAGAGAGAGGAGTATGAAAGGACGGAAGGAGCAGAGAGGGCAGTGGAGGAGATAGGGAGAGAGATGAGTGAGACGGACGCTTGGATGAGCCTGGACAATGGATGATTATGATAGAGAGGGCTGAAATGGGTGATAGAGACAGACGGTTAGCAAAATACGCGAGACAAGATGAGCATTTTTCAAGTTCCTCTTAAAATGGCAGATCAGTATTTAGAGATTACTGCAAGCAGCAGTCACTCACGTTATAATAATATTAAAAGAAGTTAGACAGCGATGGTTATGTACAAAGAACGTTTTAAACTAAATATAAAGTCAATATCATTAGAAGTTGATTAATAAAGCTACTTTTAGTAGTATGGGAGGTGTGTGTGTGTGTAAATATATATATATATATATATATATATATATATATATATATATATATATATATATATATATATATATATACATACACACACACACACGTTAAGTTCGATCACAAAAGCTATGTAACTTTAAGTCTGGTCAGGACTTGAAAGGTGGACATCAGAAATGGAAGAATCAAAATGTTAATAAGCGTTATGAATCTGAGCGCTGCAAGACGTTAGACTAGCAACCTCATCCCAAATGACTGGTTGAAAACAGCAAGAATAGAATCGTCTGAAGCCACTACAAAGGAAAATAGTTTTTGTATACACACACGTATTCGTATTTATAGCTCGAGCTGAGCAGATACGAATCTCTGTACGCTTTCCCCCCGTACTACTATTTTCGTTCATTTTTACTTATCGAATACACTCCATAATTCAATGGTACATACCTTTATAATAGGGGCTGAGGTTAAACTAAAATACTGTATTAAGTCCACTATCGTGTTGATAATATATTTTCACGGAATTTATAAGGAATATTTTTCCAATTCTAAATATTCGTATCCTCTATAGAAGCGGTAGGAAAGAATATACTCTATTTAAGAAAAAAAGTAAGCTACTATTCTACTATTCAAAGGTATTATTTTACCTAGTCATTCAACATTTTGCCAAATCAATATGAGAGAGAGAGAGAGAGAGAGAGAGAGAGAGAGAGAGAGAGAGAGAGAGAGAGAGAGAGAGAACTATTGCTACTCCATGTTGCCTACGATAATCGCTGAAATTTTACTGCATTCTGACATTTTGATATACATAACAAACGTCAAACAAAATGAAAACTTGGATAACACAACAAAAAACTTACCTAAGAATCGACGAAGAAAAAAATGGAAATTATAATTATGAAAACTGATTCTTTGTAATGAAAGCCTCATTTTGATTCAAGTTACGAAAAGTTTACGTTGAATTGTATTCACGCAATTAACTCATAAAACATTAGTAATCATACACAATTACATATTAAGCATGAAGGTAAAGAAACCCTCAGCTTATTAAGGCCTTTCGTTAAAATTTATACAACGAAACTTTAAGCGTCCAATAACTATTAAAAGGCGGCAGGAGAGCCATACCTCAAAAAATATCCCACTCAAACTGTTATCTTTGGGAAATTTCTTCATTAAGTCATAGTTAAATGGACAACTTGTCTGAAGCACACATCATTAACCTATTAAAATCCTTGAAACATTTTCCATGAAAATTTGCTCGAGTAAAGCTGCATGCTTGATGTAAGAAAGAGAAGAGGTATTCTTTTAATTAACTAAAACTTTCATCTAGAATTTTTGGGACGGTAGGCAAACTTCATTTATTGGTCGTATATAATGGATATTGGATGGGAAAAATTCTAATTTACTTCTCCATTACAATCAGACGGGGGTCTCCCATAATCACAGTAAGACCTGGAAAGAATGTCTTATTAATTAACGAATGTTTTTTTCCATGGGAAATATTCCTCCCCAGTGAAAATTGGGCATTTTCTGATCAGGTTGGATTGCAATACTTTCATTTAAAGATTCATTAAGTCTCTTAAAGTATCAATATATATATATATATATATATATATATATATATATATATATATATATATATATATATGTATGTATGTATGTATGTATGTATATATATATATATATATATATATATATATATATATATATATATATATATATATATGAAAATCACATAAAAATACACATATAAGCAAATGTTTATGTTTACAGTCCAAAAATTATGCAAAATAGTTTCAAAAAATGTTTCAAGGTTTCTTATACTGAATATTTTCTAATTCCAATATATTACCTCTAACTGAAAGCCTTCCAAACTTTGCTTCAATTCGCGTC
The DNA here is from genome assembly GCF_040412425.1 of Macrobrachium rosenbergii. NCBI lineage: Eukaryota > Metazoa > Arthropoda > Malacostraca > Decapoda > Palaemonidae > Macrobrachium > Macrobrachium rosenbergii. The sequence continues at coordinate 37,705,713 of NC_089795.1, forward strand.
TTCGTTTTCCCCATATTATTCGTCCTCTCTCTCTCTCTCTCTCTCTCTCTCTCTCTCTCTCTCTCTCTCTCTCTCTCTCTCTCTCTCTCTCTCTCTCAACCACACACGCACAATTTATATCTCTTGCATAATTCAAGTGCCACACGCTTTCTTAAAATGCAACTGGAAAAAAATACACACATACATTTGGACAAAATAAGAAAATATAATATGTGATATTCGTCAAATCGTCGAATAAACTTAAAAAGAAAAATTTTTAAGACAAGAAGATGAAATGTGCAACATACTTATATGACTGACATTGTATGCACACACACACAAACAGAGAGAGAGAGAGAGAGAGAGACTTTCATACTTTAATCTTGGCTCATCGTAAACGTTATCTACATGGCCACAGCTACGAGAACGAGGAAACAAAATCTTCAGGTTTGTAAGCACATTCTGAAAAACTGAAATCTGTAAACTGTAAAATTCTACACGAGAGCCAAATCAGACTACTTGTAGTTCCCAAGTAACAGGTTGAGTCACTGCTATCATTACCTTAATGCATTTCAAAGAAAGGAATTCTTAATGGGGAATCTACTCATGGCCTCGGTAACACATTGTGATTTATCCCACCTGCAGCACTGGTTAGCCTTGGTTACCCATACTACAGGATGGACGTACGGTGTTGTATGGAATGTGATTCGTAACTGACAGCTGTGGGCATTTTCACGTTGTACAGAAACCTACTTTTCTTAAAGTTCCAGATAGAAAATTAAGGGTGGTTGTGGCCTCCTCAGAAAAACCTAGACTGTGTAAATTGTCTCATATCGCCTTTTAAAGTAGGAGAAAGTTTTATATATATATATATATATATATATATATATATATATATATATATATATATATATATATATATATATATATATACTGTATATATATACATATATTAAAATATGTACATTTTTACGAAAATTACAGAAAGCATTTAATAAATCTCGTAAACGGAAGTAAAATAACACCGAGCTTTGCGTCCAAAATTTTATATTAGGCCTGAAAAAATAAAGCCTTGTATTTCTTTTGAATATTAATCTTTCACATCTTTTCGACTTTTATCTTTCGAAGTGATTAACACTTCTTAATGGAAAAGATATTATTTCAATTAACATCTTTTATTCTATTTTTTTTTTTTTTGTAACTATGTCATCATATTGTTACTCTACAGTGACTGACTTTCAATTTCATAATAGGAATTTTTTAAACGAAGGCCTATGGGATGAGGACCTATAACCTTGACCAGTCATGACGGATACAACAAAGAGAAATAGAAGATTGTTTGAAACTTTCCTTTCAAACGCACGAGAAAAACGCGGGGCTCAATCACACTTTCTCAAAGAAACAAGAAAAAAAATGGGACGGGAACCAAATCACCTTCACCAGGCCTGATGGATGAAGCAGAACGAGAAAAAGTGTGATTTGAATCATTTTACCTCCAACAATATAAGAAAAAGGTGGTGGAACCTAATTACGTTTTCTCTTGAAAACAACATGGAAAAAGTGGCGTTAAATCACGATTTTCACTAACAACAATAGAGAATCATTGAAAGGTATGTGACAACACTATTATAAGGATCACTGACGCCAAAGACGAAAGGAAAAAGAAAGGGTTCGCTCCCAGCTCCCCCTCAAAACAGAAGAAATTGGGTAATAATAAAGATTTCTTGTGATGACACGAAAATAAACTGGGCTTCATCCCAATTTCTTTAAACACAAGCAGGGGGAAACTACTGGAAATTAATCCAGAAGAAAACGATCATCCCTATTTCAATTACGGGACACTAAAGAAAACATAATGGAAGACACTGTCGCTGTCCTGACCAATATGAAGATTTAAAATGTCTAAATTGAAAGTTGGATGGGTGGGCGAGGAGAGGGGGGGGGATGTAAAGGTGTTTTCACGCCCTGAAAAGAAAAAGGGAACCCCTCCTTCAGCTCAAATGAGCAGCAGCCTTACCCTAACTGTCACCTACAGAATATTCTCCAAGTACTATTTATACTGGTAGTTTTCTGAAT
>NC_089795.1:37712767-37732767 GCF_040412425.1 Macrobrachium rosenbergii
TTGGTGCGGTATTATTTGCTACTGTAAATTGAACGCTACAGATCCCAGATCGCAATATGTATAAAAATTTTTTTTTTTATTTTAGTTCATCATGACTAACTTTAATTGTACGATAAATATTCCTAATACAAATCATGAAGTCAATGTTATGACACTGTCAACTGTGAACTGAATGCCACTGAATGTCACAAAAACACAAACACAGTTTATATTGAAGAAATATGACGCCATTTTTCCGTTCAATTATGTAGTGCCAAAATTCGAAAAGAAAAATATCCTACGGTCTGTTAAAAATACATTTAACAGACTGTTAAACTCTGATAAGTCAGAAACCGTAATGTAGCCAAGACATTAATTGGTAAAAAAGTATATAATGCAAGATCTATTAATTTCCATTCATTGCTGAGAGAGAGAGAGAGAGAGAGAGAGAGAGAGAGAGAGAGAGAGAGAGAGTCAGTCTAGGACAATGCAAAGTTATAATCAAAATGTTATGTTCGATGCATATTGCCGGCAATCATCAAGCAAATTGAATTCAACCCTTAAAAATTCCTGAAACCCTAATGCAACAACAGCATGTGTTCCCTCACATAATAACTCTGTGATAGATCATTGGCACGAGCCTGAATAATATGTATTTCGGACATAAACATGTAAACACACACACAAAATAACACTCCACTTCACATGGCACTCCGTTTTGAAGCAGGTAAACAATTTCTCTACTAATCTAATCTACTTATCCTCCGCCAGACTGAGAAAGCAATCTTAACGTTCGTAAAATTCTAATATAGTATTTTCAAAAGAAGCGATAACAACATTAGATATATTGAAAATCACCTGTATTGAGGAGAGAGAGAGAGAGAGAGAGAGAGAGATAAAAACACTCGTACACAGAAAAAGGTGACACTGAGTTTAAGATAGTTAGGATATTAAGTACAGTATATCTCGACATTTTTTCTTTCTGTGACAAGTCCGCTAAGTAAGAGATATAAAAACGAAGACCCTGAAGAAGGACATACAATCCATCACTGACACTGACACGATGCACTATGAGCAATGCTCACTAGATTTAAAAAAGAAACCCTCTGCAGAGCTTGGTAAAAACTCAATTGTCTTCCATATCAATTAACAGATTACTAAAGGAAAAGCACATTTTATGTTAAACATGTATCTTTGTTTTTAATATTTTTTCCACATTTTCATTTTTTTGTGGTATTTTTATATAAACATTTATATATACATACTATATCCAGCCACACGATAAAAAAAAAGATAAATAATTACATAAAAATGAAAGCGTTAGATTTGGGTAACCGTGTCACTAGGTAGGAGAAAAAAGAACAACTGGTGACGACAAAAAACACTAATTATCATTACCACTTCAGTCATTTGTACCCAAACTATTAATTTTCCCATTGCTGCGAATTCTTCTCCAGGTCGTCACTGAACTTTGAACAAAGTCAAATAAAAGTCCGACTTGACATTCCAAATACGCGCACACACACCCAAATAAAACTATAATAGAGGTCCCAACCTCATTTCCTTAATGGTCAGTACTGCCATTACAGAGGATAACACACAATCTAGGCAACCATGATTAATGTCCGATTGCTATTAGCGCTGATGACTTTATTAGAAAGCAATTAAGCGAATTGCCGACAGCAGCCGTCATCACAGTTTCGGACTTTTTTGCCTATTTTGGAACATTAGTGGAGGGATCCTCTGAAAGGGTGAGGCAACCTATACAATTTAGACACGTCATTTTCACAGGTATCAAATGCATTTTGTTTGGTGTCTCTTAACATGAAATTAACAACATATTAAAAGTAAATATTTGAGTTTATAAGCATGAACAAGTGTTCAAAACCAAATGATTTTGCATCAACTGATCGTCTTCCTTCATTTTAATGAGCTTATATGTTCAATGTATGAACCGACACGTCGATAAAATCAGGATATATATCAAACAGTAATGAACATACTAAAACTACTATTCGAGAAATAGGTTATAATTCACGTTTCCTGACATTACGTTATCCACAATTCCGAAGAGACGTGACGACTCCAAGCAGTCTGCGTTGCCATATTCCTCGAAATCTTGCTTTGGATTTATTGTACACACACACACACACACACGCTCTCCACGTCTTTGCTTCATTAACATATGGAGCCCTTGCTTTAATGTATTTTTTTTTAAATCTTAACAATCTTCAGATAATTAAAACCCGTACACCGATTGCTTTCAGATTTTATCCCTTTTTATTTTCTTCCTCTAATGAATGTTATTCTTCTCGCATTTCAACAAAGAAAACATTCCTGGCCAAGTTTTATGCATGCAAATATTAGCTGCATAAATGATGTTGAATAATGTGCCAGAGAGAGAGAGAGAGAGAGAGAGAGAGAGAGAGAGAGAGAGAGAGAGAGAGAGAGAGAGAAATTTCTATTACATCATCGTGAGCCCACTACATAACACAACATGATGCTCTGACATTTGAAGATAAACGTTTGACAATATATAAGCTGTTTTCTTTTTTCATTCTTCAAAATATGTATGCATATATATATGTATGTATGTGTGCATATATATACATATACATATCTATATATATATATATATATATATATATATATATATATATATATATATATATATATATATATATATATATATATATATATATAAATCATCAACACACAATCACGTGTGGAACAGAAATAAATTTCTGACTCACGTCAGGATCAGGCAAGTCTCTCGGGTATATATATATATATATATATATATATATATATATATATATATATATATATATATATATATATATATACAGACCCTATACACAAACACACACACACACACACACACACACATACATATATATATATATATATATATATATATATATATATATATATATATATATATATATATTATTGAGAGATAGTACTAGTAGATAAAGTGTAATGGATACAATTTATATAAAGATTAATCTTCTTCAATCACATTTTAAGCATATTCATGAAGTAAAATGACAGAACCTAGCATAAGAGACTTCAGCGTCTTTAAAGAGAGAGAGAGAGAGAGAGAGAGAGAGAGAGAGAGATGATTTGGTACACAAGGAAATTCACACAGAAGTCTATGGATATCTAACATCCCATTTCACTAAACAGCATTGTATGTGATCCCAAAAAATTACAAGGACTGAGTTCAATGTTCTCCCAACCGTCCCCCACTTACTCACTGTCTCTCTCTATAAGTTACTGCCGTGTGTTTAACTCTAATAAGGCATGAGCAATTACTTATCTATGAAAAGGGGTTCATTATAATTGACAAGAAATAAAATCCCCCACACCAATTTCGCAAACTAGATGATTAATTTCGATTGTAAAAGCCTTTTCTTGTATCAATGCTCTTTAAATACAGATTCTGTGAGTTGTAAGTAGGCCAAAAATCAGATCTGTATCTGCAGACCCTAATAGATTATCATTACCTACGAAGTTCTATGTGGAAACGAATTTCGTAAAGGCTTAGGATCAACTACCGTACCATCAGCCAAGAGAAGAGCGAATTAGATGCTTTTTATCATATTCAAAATCGTGATGTCATTCAGCGAGAGGTTATAGAGAATACTTCCTTCTAATATGTCGGGATATTCTACAGCCATGTAAGCTTAACTTCCTACCCTCTCTGGCTTCGCAGGGTTTAAAATTCTGAATTACAAATCGACATCCATTTCCAAATTACACAAAAGCACAATTTCTCTCTACACTTATACATGGTTCCTAAATCATAAATAATTGTAAACGCATCAGTCCATCTCTAAAAGATTGCAAACTAATTTCCTCGCAAACAACGACACAGAATTGCAAGCACAAAGACTAATACATTGTTGTTAAAACTGAATAAATGTGTAAACTATTGGTCTACCCATAATCACTGCAACAATGCAATATATGCTGCATTTCCCCAACCCACAGATTTGTGCGATTCCGGGGACGCAATAAACAAAATAGTATTTTCCTCCCACTTCCAAAGGAAATATTCATATTTTACCGTGAACAGTTATTAAAGGCAAGTAATCATTTGTTTCCGAAATATAGATATGGGGTTCAGTCATAGCTCAATCGAAGGACGTGTGTATAATTATATAATTAGGAATACGAATACTCCGCCAGTACATAAATAAGGACGCTGCGAAAAGAACATTACTTTGTACTTAATGAGATTAAAAGCCGAACGGCAGTGTTAACTCAAATAATTTAGTATATAACCATTCGTATTTAATGTTAAAATTGAACAGCAGTGTTAACTCAGATAATCTGTATATAAGAATGTGCATTTACAATAGACTCAGATAATCTAGTATATATGAATGTGCATATTTACAATAGACTCAAATAATCTAGTATATAAGAATGTGCACATTTACAATAGACTCAGATAAAGCAGTATATAAGAATGTGCACATTTACAACAGACTTTTAGATAATCACAAGCATACATCGAGTTACTTAAAATAGAAAACAAAATCCAAATAAAAAAAAAAAAAATTTTTCAGAGGAAAAAAACAGCAACCAAATGAAAACGTTGATCCGCTTCCATCAAATGTTTCAGTTGCCAAACACCAACAGACACATCAGTGCAGCAGGAATGGCACATTACCCGTCTCCCTCTCCGAAAGTACAAATATTTCTTTGTCTCTTCCTGATTACCTCTTCCCTCTCCTTGCTCTCTCTCTCTTTCTCTCTCTTGTTTCTCTGTCCATCTATCTATCTCTCTTTCTCCCCTCGCAGTTTTTATCCCATTTCACTTCATTCTCCCCTCGTTCGATTATGTAGTTTGCTGTTAATCACATGCCATCGACCATCTACGCTGCATCATCAAGTTTTCCCTTTTTCAGTCAATCACGACGACATAGGGACGCCTTTTGTTCTTCATTTATTTGGGTCGGTTCGAAATCTGGGGTCTTTGTTTCTGAAAGAAGAGTATATATATATATATATATATATATATATATATATATATATATATATATATATATATATATATATATATATATATATATATATATATATATATATATATATATATTTCTTCATGCTTTGATGTGCCTTTCTCTCGCTGTCTTGGGATGAGACTACAAAAGGATAGGAAATTAGGTTCCCTACCACGTACCTGACCTATGCTTGCAAAGCGCGTGCGTTCACTCTCTCTCTCTCTCCACACACATCACAAACACACACATATATGCATATATATATATATATATATATATATATATATATATATATATATATATATATATACATATATATGCATGCATGTATATATATATATATATATATATATATATATATATATATATATATATATATATATATATATATATATATATATATATATATAAAACCTGTTCTGAGATGGTGCAGTGATGTAGAGAGAATGGAGGCTGATCAGGTTGGTGGAAGAGATTGCACCTACCTCGCGTCAAATGGTGATGGTGAAAGTAATTGTAAACAAAGCGTCTACAACAAATATTCAGCATTTAAGAGGTGTGTAAAAGGGTGAGAGACCGTGCGCTATAATTGACCTTCCGTGGTAAAGCCACGAGTATATGAGGCTGCTAATGCTGCTTAGTTTTTCACGACCAGCAGTTTTAAAATGAGTTTGTTCATATATATATATATATATATATATATATATATATATATATATATATATATATATATATATATATATATATATATATATATATATATATATAATAAACATGACATAAAATACACAAATATACGTATACGCATACACACACAACCATATAATATATATATATATATATATATATATATATATATATATATATATATATATATATATATATATATATCACATAAATTACTAACACAAAAACACTTAGGTGAATATTATTTATGTTCTGATAAGCAATTTTAAATTAAAATTAAAATACGGAATGACCGCCTTGGGGGAATGGCAGCTCTTACTCATTATGTTCTTAGAGATACTCTGTTTGATTCAATAACAGTATTGATTGCGGATTCAGTCCGACACCGAGAACTTTGAACTCAGATAGAACCAGGAATGACTGTCTATTAACATACAAATTAGGTGACTGAGGCAGTTTGACAAAAAATTACCTCAAAATAATTTAAATTTCTAAGCACTGATCAACAAAACTGAGTTCTCGGAAACCAATACGCAACAAATATTAAAACAAGATATAAATAAATAAATAAATAAATAAATATATATATATATATATAGATATATATATTATATATTTTCAATAAGCGAGTCTTAATATTCTGTGACTATAACTATCAATGAAAAACTGTTACATGTTAATCAAAGAGAAAAGAAATTACGTTAATCCTACTAACACATGCGGCAAAATATCTGTAACAGGAATGCAGAATTATTTTAAAATTTCACCATCCATTTTAATTCATATTTCGCGTTGACAACGCCTACCAAATATACCGGCTGATAATTAATGAAAAATTATTCATCTAAATACTCCCAACTCAGCAAAGATTTGGGCCATGATTTCTTCATAATAATAAACATAACCAAATACATTTGGCTCTATAAACACCAAATGTATAATTTCATGCAGAGTCTCCTCTCTCTCTCTCTCTCATGTCGTTGAATTATTTAAAAAAAGATAACTGAACAACCTTCAACATACTGAAATCTTTAAATATGATTTTACTTAAAGCCCCTCAAAGAAGAACACAAGCAAATATCTACTTACTTCAATCTCATCAAAGAATAAACTAAACCTCTACTAAACTACTTTTAATATACAAGAGTCTTATATTTACGTCCTCACGAGCATTTTAAATTCATTCCGAAGCCTTTTACCGTCATCATCCAACCTCCTTCCTTTATTAAAAGTTTCTAATTTTCCCTCTCCTCTCCCTTATCACATTTTCGCACCTTTGCCATAAAGAATGAGATTTCCCTTAATAATAAATGAGGCAAACGAGGGGGCAGGGAGAATAAAGCAGCAGGGACGGAAGAATTAAACAGTGACAAGCAGATCCAAAACAGGAACGCGGGAAATAAAAGAGGCAGATGGTAAACATTTTAATGGTGAGACGCAAACAATTCAAGTCTATAAAAGGAATGCGAAATATATACAAATGTAAGCATACCACTAGGTATAATTTGCACATCCAACACGAGTTCGCAAAACTGCCACACAAGAAACACGCAGTTACTACACGAGGGGAGAAAAACAATAAACCTCTGGGTAAACAAGGAGAGGGAAGAAATCGCCGAACAAAAGAGGGAAAGCAAGCGCAGGCGGAAAAATGCTGGGGCAGGAAAGTTCAACAATGCCACAAAGGAAACCACACCGCAACGCAAAGCAGCCTTTCCAAAGCAGTACCCGGGTGCGTAACTTTGTCATGCAAACTACAAACTTCGGCCACGAGGTACGGAAACTACTTCGAAAGGGGAAGGGGACCGAGAACGTTTCAATAACAGAGCAAACCTAAGCCGTCGTGGTTATTGTAGCACGTTCGCTAATATGCCTGGTCCTCCGGTTAGCTAAAGGCGGTGTCACACGCGCATATTTCCCTGCACCTTTTAGCATCTTGAAAACTGCAAGGGTAACAGCTTCTGGTGCAAATCCATTCTAAAGGAGAAAAAGGCGTGTTGGCAATTATATATCCATGTATATATTATATACATACATCTATATATATATATATATATATATATATATATATATATATATGCATATATGTATACAGATGCAGATAAAGATATACATATTTGTGTATGTATATATATATATATATATATATATATATATATATATATATATATATATATGCTATATATATATATATATATATATATATATATATACACACAGTATATATACACAGCCTACATCAAGTATTTATTTCAAAATACTTATACGAATCAGCCTCGCCCATTTTTTTCACCATCCATTCATTGCTTCATTTTCCTATTTGCCGTTTACTTATTTACCCTCAAACCCTTACTCTTGCTAAGATTCATTCTCAATATATACTATCACGTTCACGCAGCAGTGCAAGGGAAAGAATGGCTCTAATTATGACCTATATAATTGCAACTGACTTACAAGGGGGGCTGCGCTCTGGTAAACAGAAAATGTAATAGTGATTATACTCAAACTACCATAAGGTTAAAGGTTTAAGGCAAACTTAGAATGTCCACTTGATGTATAATTCACTAAATAATCAGAAGAGAAAATGTTTAAAGGTGCTATCTATGGAGCTCCATGGCACTATTCAAATTACTTTACTAAATTCACAAATCACTAAGCAAAGTGCCACACCATGTGCAAGCGTTATCACTAAGCCTTCCTAGGTTACAATATGTCGCAAATATGGAAGAGGATCCTAAAATGTACAGGATGGGGTGCAGTAATCAAGGCGGGAGCACACTGGGATCTCCAGATATCTTGACCAGATATGGCACCTGTAGTTTGTAGGATGATGGCACCGTTGACCTACAGGTAATTCCACACAACAGGTACTCGAAACACCCACCTGCAAGAGCAGGGATGTTGAAATACACGAAGAGAATGGAATGAAACTTATCTTGGAATACATAAGCAAATAGCAAGGCACTCATATCACTTTTCAACTGTATATCGACACTTGTAATCAAAGCGAAGTTAGAATTAACACTAGTACTCCAAAATATCGAATATCAAAGCACCACAGTCAAAATCACATGAGTCTCTGAGGGAGAACCGCGAATTTGTAGGCTATAGAAACAGGAGAACAGGAGATAAGGCTAAAATGGTGAGGCCAAACAATCAACTCCCAATCACATTACGTTAGTCTGTGGACAAGACGTGAAGGCGTTCAGAGCCGGGTTCCCGTAGCAGGGCGTCAGTGGAAGCTGCGTCGAGTACTGTCCCCCACCATAGAGGGAGTAGATGACCCACAGGGCGCTGGCGATCTACAGAGGCATATGCGCTCAGAGGGGAAGGCGGTGAGGTAGGACCACCTTCAGAGCGCCAGAATCAGAGGGAAGTCTAGGGAGGTGTGATCATAGTTCCCAGACAGACTTCTTGGAGGGCACGTCGGAGCTTGTATTTATATGTCAAATTGCGCCGACGGTGGTCGCGTTTTGACAGTTTCTTCTTAATTGGTTCATCTGTTATCCTCGCTTGGGTAAGCTGCTGATCCTGGCAGGTACCTGGAAAGGTCGTCGAAGGTCGGCCAATAAAAGGTTCGAGGAAGGAAGGGTACAATGCGGAGATACTTAGCGAGGAGGAGCGAAGATGAGTGGGAGGAGTCGAAGGTGGGTCAGGTCAAGATGGTGACCCTTAATGGCATGACAAGTAAAAGCAAGGAGGAGAAGGTTCTTAGGAAGATCTCGTGACGAGATTGACTGGGGACTGTTAACAATAGGCTAACTCTCAAAGGGACTGCGTCAATGTGCAAAGGGCTATTGAATTTTCCCACAAGCAAAAATTAATACGGTCAGGTCGGGGGTGATAATGATTCTGGGTACGGTCATAAAATTATCTCCTCACTTGACACCTGGTCATCATTACTGGAGGGCAAGGCAAGGGAGAAATGTCAAGGGGACTTTGGCAAAATATTCAGTACTGCTTTGAATTTATACATTATGTTATATCAAAATTATCAAGACGGGAAAAGCAAAATGCAAACAATCAAAAGGAAGTTTGAAACAATATATATAAACATTATATGTGGAAAAACACACACAGCGTATATGTATAAGCATACGTATGTATGTATGTATGTATGTATGTATAATTATATATATATATATATATATATATATATATATATATATATATATATATATATATATACATACAAACAAAGAAAGAAAAATACCAATGCTCCCAAAACTAAAAGAAAGACACTTCCGTTAACGTTATATACTGATATATCTCCCGCACCCACCGGTAAAAGAACCTAAAAAAAAAAATCTTTATGCAATCTGATTTATTACTCATAGACGACCGAGAGGCTTGTCCGTAATAAATCAACCACAAGCGAGCTAATACTACCCATAAATCATGCAGGCATTAATATCCCTCAAGTGGAAAAGGACGACAAAAAAAAAAAAAAAAAAATAAGGAAATAGGTGAAACGCTCGAAATACTGTTAATGGACATTAAAGAAGACGGTATGAAATTTCTATATAAAAAAAATTGTGATATTTATGAACATTGTGTAAATAAATAAAAGGTTATTAAACATCCCCCCGCCCCCCAGGAAACATCATACTGGCGTTTATAACACTATGACACTTTAAAGTATAGAGTTCTGTAATGTGTATCATTATATATATATATATATATATATATATATATATATATATATATATATATATATATATGTGTGTGTGTGTGTGTGTGTGTGTGTGTACTGAATACTCACAACTTATATTAGCTTTCATAAGATTTAACACAACAGCGTGCGGAGATATTCCGACCAAAACTGTCATTAGTAAAAGCTCTGACCATTGATTCTGCAACCAGGAAAGATATCGGGATTGTGTTTGCGTGAAAGTTGAGCTGAACCCTACATGTAATCCAAGAAGTAGACCACAAGTGTCTATGAAAAACAGAATACATTACACCAAGCTAGTTAGGCAAGGAAGAGTTAAGAGTTCTAATCTACTCGTAAAACGAAGTGGCTAGCACTAATATCGTTCAACTTATCACATAACTTTATGACCTACATACATAATTAGAAAAAAAAACTAGTTCTCTAACGAAGCCTGCCACAGCGACTATGCTTCGGAACACAAGAAAATGACAGTTCCACTGACATTTATTGGAAAAAAAAAAAAAAAAAAAAAAATCAATATTTATAAACATTGTGTGAGTGAATATGCATAATTCTCACCAGAATATGTCTGGTTTTTCGTTAGATGATACTAACAATATGTCCTTACCAGACATCGAAAAAAGTCATGTCTTAACCACAAACTATTAAAGGTATTATTCTTTTATTATTGCTAATAAAAACACATTCATCAAACGAGAGGCATCTTCGCTTCTCAAGGGGCTAAGAACAATACAATTCTAAAGGGTAATAAAGAAAAGGTTTCGTCATCTTAAAATAACAGAGAGAATATTGTATTCAACTTCAGAGTTAGGTTACTTTCACACACACACACACACACAAACATATATATATATATATATATATATATATATATATATATATATATATATAATTTTATATATATTTTATGCATATATATATATATATATATATATATATATATATATATATATATATATATATAATAATATATACAACATAACCAATTCGTGTAAACTAGGAAACTCAGTTTATTGAAATAACATTCATTAATGGCCCTCAGTGAAGTTATATATATATATATATGTATATATGTATATATAACACTGAGATAATAATGTTAATTCAATAAACTGAAAGTTTCTTAGTTTACCGAATTGGTTATGCTGTATTTAAAAGGAAAAAAAATATGCTTGAAAAAATGTAAAAAAAAATAGAAATTATTTACTTGAATATAGCACCAAGTTGTTAAATAAGAGCTTAAAGGTTACTTTAGTGCAGACTAATAAGATTTCTATAAAATAAAAAAAATATTGGGGTAGTTATAACGGTCAAAAATAGTCCCATAATCGAAGGCATAAAAAATAATATTCTATTGACGGCAACCAAAGAGATTACTTCATGACAAAAATTAAAATAATAAAATGAGCCCGATGATACAAAAGTTATGGTAGTAATGTAGACAATGAATACAAGAGAATGACACTGATAATTTATAAACTTAATAGTGACAAACTGTCGTGCTGAGTTTAGTCATAAATACAAAATGATGACTGACAAACTAATAAAATATAATAAAATCTGTTTTATTTTTATTCTTTAAAAGAAATTATAGCCTAATTACTCGTGCCTCCCATTTTCATCTGCTCATCCATCATTTTCTTAGTGAACGCTACCATGTGATTTTGGTATCATTAGGCAAACTCGATCTTCGTGAGAAGAAGTGCTCCCATTATGCAACAACAGCCCCGATACCATAATTATGGCCATGAATGATAATGATGAAGAATCAAGATTGAAAAAGAAAGGATCAGGCCGCTGGAGAATATCTGCATTACGTTTAAATCCCTGTTTTATTTCAATACTCTGCCGTTTTCAAAAACTTTGGGGCCTTCTTAAGGGATTCCTGATATTTTAGATAATGCAAAATTAAGCCTATTTACATATGAAATATATGCATATATACATACAGCACATATATCTATTGATAACGCAAAATTAAGCCTATTTATATAAGAAAACACACACACATATATAATATATATATATATATATATATATATATATATATATATATATATATATATATATATATATATACATATATATATGAATATTAAAAAATAATTATAAATATTCTGCTAATGCCAGGCCGGTTTTAAAGGGGATTTCAGAGTACTCCAGATGATGTGCCTTTAAACTAACCTCGAATAGTTTCTAAGCGAAGTTGATCATTTGCCTAGTACAAAAAGAGGAGGAACAGCTATAAAAAGGCAAGAAGCGAACAGCTTATTCGAACGTCACTTACGACACGTAAAACGAACACAGTACCTGAGGCCCATCTGGATATACTTGAAAGTTCACCATACATTGTGAATAAAGCACCTGAACCTGGACTGAGAATAAAACAATGTGGCGAAAAGTCTCGTCGTTATCGATCTAAATTATCAATTATACGGGATCTCCACTCGAAAAGAAAACTCCACTCCAGAATAGAATACAGAATTTACGCCAAAGGTCAAGCGCTGGGACCTATGAGGTCATTCAGCGCTGAAAGGGAAATTAACTGTAAAAAGGTTTGAAAGGTATAATAAGAGGAAAACCTTGCAGTTGCACTATGAAACTGCGTTATGAAACAATTGTTAAGAGGTGGAAAGTAAGCAAGAAGAATGGGATATGAACGGAGGTACAGTAAAAAGAATGAAAGGGGTTGCACTTAGGGGCCGAAGGGACGGTGCAAAAAGACCCTTAAGTAATGCCTACAGTGCACCGCATAAAGTGCAATGACTGCACTACCCAGCGTTCTGGCGAAAATTCCACTTCAGAATTGACATCAGCAAAACAATTTCAAGAATTAGTTAAATGGCATGATGAGGACTGACAGACTGAAAGTATCGTAATTAGACTGGTGAAAGTAATGACTTGTAAGAAACGAAGGTATGTTTACTGTTACGATGGCTGTAAGAGAACTAAGACACTGTAATATTATATTCGATTTTAAGATGAAAGAAGATAAAACAGAAGTGTTATTACTACCAAAACTACTAATACTACAAATGCCATCAATAATAAATGAATGAAATAAACAAAAGGCAATACACGCAGAACAGAAATGAAATTTGCACAAAATATAGAATATTGGTTGCAAACTAAAATACATTAGCCAGAGCTGTCGGCAGATAACTGGTCGTTTTTCATTTCAATCAGGGATGAAATGAAATAAAATATTTGCCAAAGGACGAAAGAGATATGACGCACTATTTTTGAATTTATGTAAGGGAAATATTCATGTGAACCGGTTATCCCATTTGCTTGTGAAATGGAGACTTCATCCAGTTTTATCCTCTGCTGGTTTACAAAAAGGAGATTACATCAAATGAACAGAGAAAGTACGGTGCAATAAGGTCATGTATCAGTGAAATAGATGGAAATATTAAAGGAACTTGATCCTAGAGACAACAATTAACTGTAAACTTCACTGTAAACTTCCTTCGTAAACTCCTTACTTTTAATTCATCAGGGAGGCAGATTTCTTTCTTCCTTCCACTTTCCATCTTACACTATTCTTCCTCAATAATATACGACACAGGCATTTTCATTTCGTTTTATCAGATAAAAATACTTTCTTCTACCGCTTAATCAGACTGTTTATAATTCAATCCGCTCGTGTCAACTAGAATCTTTCTGCTTTTATAATAACTGCCCCTTCATTTTACCAAAACTGTCAACAGTTAACATAATTAATGTCACTTAGCATTAAAATACCAACTGATAACACGAGGTCCAAAGACCAAAGTCTGGATTACACCGAATTCCTATATGTAACTTTTAATTCAAAATTAACTCTACGACCAATATTAAAAGATAATAAAAAATACACTTTACAGTTAATACAATTCTTAACATTCAAACTTTTATAGCTGATATGAATTCATGGAACACTAAAGAAAAGTATTCCAACCAACCTAATATATTCGTTTGTCTAGAGACTTAAGAAAAACTTCCCTACATACATTATTACACTAACATACGCTCTCGCTCTCTCTCTCTCTCTCTCTCTCTATATATATATATATATATATATATATATATATATATATATATATATAAATAATATAATATACATACTGTATATATATATATATATATATATATATATATATATATATATATATATATATATATATATATACACACAGACATGGACGGATTAAGTTCCATTAAGAAGTCAATTAAATTTAACTCGCATCTCTAATCATCTTCTGATCCTAATCTCCATAAAGCAATGGGCTACACTAATATCGCTACTAGGTAATGCAAAAAATAGAAAAAAAATTTTTTTTACGAGCGGTAGGTCCGAAAATACAAAGGACTGAAAAAAAAAAACATTAAAAGAACCCGGAAAAACCACAACTCCATGTAGGATAATACCTCGTATAAACTAATACATCCCCATGAAATTCTAGTGCTGCGTGTAATGAATTTATTTCATTGCAATCTACCAAATCGGATCCAAATCGCATGATCCACACGAGACCTACGAACTGAATAAAACTGATTACTTTCTTTGCCTCCTATTTCATCAACTGTAGGGACGATACTTCTTTTAGTATTATTTCCCCAACTACGAGCATAGCCTAGTTTCCGAGCAAGTTCATCGAACACTGAAGACTGTAAATACTTTCACGGTCAAAAATAAATTTATCTGTTGTATTATGCACGAAGAGCAAATATACCATAGTTCTAGACCCAAACACTCTCTCTCTCTCTCTCTCTCTCTCTCTCTCTCTCTCCTCAGTCAGTCTTATTTGGGAATAATCTGTCAGCAGAGCGGTTTATATATAAATTATGAGTTTACCTACCCTAACTGGGAATCGAACTCCTGGCTTTTTTGGGGGGGTACATAGGCAATATTAAAACTAATGCAACAGGCAATAAGGAATCCGAGTCATAGTGCAATGTGGGATTCATTATTCCCAAAGTAAAGTGAATTCGATATTGGTTTGCTATTTGTGGCCAAATACTTGAAAATATAAATGTCATATGAATTGTTAGCAACAAACTATAATACATATATACATACACATACGCACCTATATATAAGTATGTATGTGTGTATATATATACATGTATATATATATATATATATATATATATATATATATATATATATATATATATATATATATATATATATATATATATATATATATATATATATATATAATATATATATATATATATATATATATATATATATATATATATATATATATATTATATATATATATATATAATGTATATATATAAAACATAAAACTTGAAATTAGGTGGGCAGGTAATTCTAGTTTTTCGAGCTGTTACTTCCATATAGAGCGAACTCAGTGGTAAGCTATTTCCCATTTAAATAACGTGTATAAAAACCAGTAATACCACAATATTTGAACTCTGAAAGTCCTAATTGAAATTAATTACGAAGAATTCACAACTGAAACATATCCTTCGTTTGTACGAGAGAGAGAGAGAGAGAGAGAGAGAGAGAGAGCAGCCAGCCTACACTCGAGTGAAGCAAACAGAAAATGGTCAGGTACTTGCACCTTGCCACCAGCAGAGGATTCAAATGGAATTGCAATGCCAGTCAGGAATTTCATGAAGGTTTATAACCAAATAAGAGACACGGGCGCCCCGGCATCTGTGTCCCTTCCCTTTTTAATTATCTTATGTCCACAACTCACGTGACGCTTCCAACCCACGTCCCGTCTGTACTCTGAGCAAAGGAATCAACGTACCTGGAATAAAAAAAAAAGGAAAACACTACTTAAAAAAAAACTCAGATAAAATGTTATATTTTTTTCCTAAGACAAATCACACATTCTTTGAAATTTATTCGAAATGTATTTGTTTTGTTTAAAAGAATTCTAAACTTGATGTTATTACTTTGGTTATGGATTTTTCAAAACTTTAAATTTTCTTTTCGTAACACACATCATAAATTATTTGAAATTTGTATTAAATATATTTATTTTGTTGAAATGACTTCTGTACTTGTCACTATTGCTTTGAATATGGCCTTTTAAAATATCACAAACATTCACCACATAAACATACACGGATTCAAAATGTAATTCTTTTGTAGACAGAACTTCTGAACATGTTATTGTTCACTCTGAATATGGAATTTTAAAATATCGGATACAACACATAAACATACATCAAAATATTAATGCCTTCATACAAAAAATTAAGAGCCCACAGATTACGTACAATACCACTGCATAGCACACTAAAGTGTTCTTGCTGACTTTACTGAACGAAAAGAATTTTACTTCCAATTAATGAAAATATATTCATTCCACTTCCATTAGAGCATTAAAATGAGACGACTTATTCTGATGAAATTAATCAACAAATTTCTGGCTTTTTTTAGTTTTCTGAAAAGAAACCCATTGTGCCGGCTTTGTCTGTCCGTCCGCCCACAGATCTTAAAAACTACAGAGGCTATAGGGCTGCAAATTGGTATGTTGATCATCCATCCTCCAGTCATCAAACATACCAAATTGCAGCCCTATAGCCTCAGTAGTTTTTATTTTATTTAAGGTTAAGTTTAGCCATAATCGTGCTTCTGGCAACGATATGGGATAGGCCACCACCGGGCCATGGTTAAACTTTCATGGGACCCGGCTCCTACAGCATTATACCGAGACCACCGAAAGGTATATCTGTTTTCGGTGGCCGTGATTATACGCTGTACATATAACTCGTTTGCGCCGAAGAAACTTCGGCGCATTTTTCACTTGCTTCTTAACACCCGTGACTATCAATACTGACAAAGTATTTCATTTTTATCAAAGAAAAATAGAGCTCCAGTGACATGATAATTAAACTTTCATTTCGGGCATTCCTAACTGTCGAGATTAAATGAATGATTAAGAAAGTATAAGCCTCGGAGGTACTAAATCAATTCCGTGCATACATCATTTGCAAAACTGCGATGCTGACCTAGATATTGATGAAAATGATCAAACACGGTTCTCATACAGCTACCACTTAGGTAAAGAATTAATATTCCTAACCTTGCGAGTTCAACTC
Source organism: Macrobrachium rosenbergii (assembly GCF_040412425.1). NCBI lineage: Eukaryota > Metazoa > Arthropoda > Malacostraca > Decapoda > Palaemonidae > Macrobrachium > Macrobrachium rosenbergii. Next base: position 37,730,192 of record NC_089795.1, read on the forward strand.
CATACTGAAGAAATTCAAAGGAAGAACATTAAGATACAGTTTGACAATAATGTACTTAATGAATGATGTCTCAAAAGCGACTTGCTGAAAATATTTGTTTTTCAAAAGTATGGAAGCAGCAAAACCACCATTATTTCCAATATCAGATCTGACACTTACTAAACTTTATTTCTCACTGACCCATTTATTTTATTCCGAATTCCTCTCGCTTGAAAGTCCTCTGGAACTGAGCTTCCCCTTTTGCTACAGGATTTGCCCTCAAGTTATAACATCAGTGACCCTACTGGGCTGTAATTTGGTCTCTTAATCACGAGTTAGATAAGTCTGACGGGAAAGTTCGCTTCACAACAAAAAGACTATGCACCGGGTTGATGTATAATACCTACGCACTAATTTACTGTTTTGTCATGATTAATACTGACATAACAAGACGGATATCTCTTGTTAAATCATCCATAACATAATGCGAGAGTACTAGGAAGATATTGCGCATTACACTGACATTTCACGTTAGTACTTTGTTGTCATGGATTCCACATGTAGGCGTGAGTATATTATTGTCACTGAACGTTGTCTTCTTTGTAATTTATTTTGTTAATTTCGGGAAACGCTTCCCAGTTTAACAAAGTCGTTTTGTATATTTTGATATTAACTGGACCAAAAATATAATCTTTTGTAAGTTATGAAAATATTGTAATTTTGGATCTTTTGTAATTATGAAAGTATTGTCATTTTGTGGCCAATAAACCTATCTATCTGTCTATATATCTACTAATAATATGAAGATTCATAAACTGAAAACACTGACCGTTAATGGTTCTGATTTTGGACTTACATTATCCAGACAATATTGTACCCGAAGGAAAAAATTTTACTTAATATATAATGGATTTTTTTTCTTTTAATCGCTTATAAACTACAGATGTGACCTTGGTATTTCTAACACTTCCTTCAGCTTATTACTGATTTTGCGTTTTTCTGTCCGTCCGTCTCTCTCTGTCTCTATACACAGACACTAGAAAAAATTTATTATATATATATATATATATATATATATATATATATATATATATATATATACACACACACACACACACACACACACACATATATATGTATATATATACACATATACATATACATACAGTATATAAAATCGTGCACAATATGAGACTATTTTGAATGAAACTCTAACACTACATGGGAAAGCCATTGACATACAGAAAAATTTTTGCCCGCCAAAAAGCTAATAAAAAAAAAACATTTCCTTTACACATCGCTTGACGGTACTGTTAAAACAATTAGCATCATCCCAGAAAGATAATGATAGACGTGACAAGAAGCCCATTAAACGAAGCCTATAATCACGAAGCGTTCTATTAAGGAGAACAAAAATCGCCACACTACAAAGGAGGAAATTACACAGCGACTCCCCCGAAAATGTAGGAGATAATGCCCAGGGAAGTCCTTTCTTAATCTCTCATTATGCGAGTGACGGACGCCCCATTAATGTCTTCCCTAAGCTTAAGTAGACAGAATCTTTTTCCACTTTTAAACACATTAGGAACTCTCCTTTTATCTATTCTCATCTGTCTACCGTACATGTGCATTAGAACCTTGTGTGGTTATGCGCATGTATGCATGCATGTATGTATGTATGTATGTATATATATATATATATATACATGTATAAATATATTCAACAGTTCACCTTTCTCGATTAAAAGGGGCGTTAATTTTCGGGTTCTCACCAAGCCTTTTAGGATATGGCTATGGGCCCTAGCCCCTACCATCCTATCCTGGTCTGCAACCCACTCCAGTTGTTCAACTATCATGTACCTACTTCACTGGCGAGGCCAACACAGGAACAATGGGAGTTGAAGGGAAATTGTAAATGGGCAGTGAGGGGGGTGGGGGGGGGGGCGGCGGCGGCACTCGAGCACATTCCCAGTATCTCTTGTCATCCTGCCTTCAGAGTTTAAGCAAAGGAATGAATGGCACGGAATAAATTTAGGCCAATGGCTAAGCGCTGGGACCTATGTGGTCATTCAGCGTTGAAAAGGAAATTGGGAGTATAAAGGTTTTAAAGTGTAACAAGAGGAAAACTTCGCGGCTGCACTTTAAAACAACTGTTAGGAGAGGGTGGATAGCTAGATGGAGGAAAGGGAATATGAATGGAGGCACAGCAAACGGAATGAAATGGGTTGCAGTTGTGGGCCGAAGGGAGGCTGCAAAGAACCTCAAGTAATGCCTACAGCGCACCGCATGAGGAGCACTGACGGCACTAACTCCACTACGGGGAAACGAGGGAATGAGTAATGGCGGAAATACCGAAGCCTCCCATATTCGTCATCTTGGAGCCAAGATTCGAATTGCTTTTTAATTCCTTCCCCTAACTTGTGGTAATTAAAATTAAATCAACATAAAAGCTTGCGCAATCTTATATGATATCATTGTTTTATTTATCAAGGAGTGTTACTTTAATGACTCAACATAAATAAACCATTTCCACATTTACATTGGGCTAGTCCTACGCCACGTGCGCTAACCGCAGCCAAAGCCATAACTACAAAGAC
>NC_089795.1:37735267-37742767 GCF_040412425.1 Macrobrachium rosenbergii
GTTGGGGGGGGGGTTGAGGGGGTCACCGAAGTCATTCCAAGGGAGGAGCATTTTTTCCCCTTGACATCATAAACGCTATCTCTTGCATAATATTTTTCCTTTCTTATCGACATTCTGACAACTGAAGAGAACCTTCAATAAATACCTGTTTCAACTGTAGCAGCCTTCCTTCCATCTACATAAATTAAATTACAGCTTAAGTACAGTGTGTCAATACATGTCTAGATTGATAAGGTGTCTACTCCAGTTCTTAATGCTACACAATTATAACATACTGGCGTCAGTCTTTCATCTTTCTTACGGAAAGTTCTTTCAGTTAAAGAGCAGTAACATTTTCTTAAAGCGCAGAAAATTTTTGTTGACATCTTAAACATATCTGAACTCAAATTTGGACCACGCAATAACCATCCCACCCCCAACTCTGCCCTACTGTCACTCTCTAAAGTAGATATATATTTAAAAAAAAAATAATTGCATAAACTTTATCTTCACCTTTCTCTCTTTGTTTTATCTTAAATTTTAAGGTTTCCTCTAATTACCAGCCCCAAATCCTATTAGCGTTATAGTTTTTCTCACACCGAGTTTTTCTCTCTCAAGTTTTCCACCGGTTCCCTATCTCTCATGCACTGGCAACTACAAGTTTTACATCATTCAAATCACAAACTTCTATCATGTTATCATCTGCCTCTTCTTTTTCATACGTTTTAATAACCATACCAGATTTTCTTAAACTTCACACCAAAGCTGCACTGGCACTGCTAATATTTCAAAGAAAGTTCCTCTCGTAATTTTTCTTCTCTTTCACATACTCAGCTTCCTTAACTCAATCTCTCCATCTCTTAAAATTTTCTCTCCCTCTTTCTCTCTCTCACAAACACCATCCAACAAACACACACGCACACACACAAACACCTTTCCTTAAATCCATCTCTAAAACTCCCGGCCAATCTCCCTAAGAGGTTCCATCCATTTCTCAAACCTCTAGTGTCCAACACACGTGCCTCGCTCACAGACCAATACATTACGCCCAATATGACTCATTTCGCTTCCTTGAGCCTCCAAGATTCAACGGCGAGATGATGATGATGATGATGGTGATGATAATGATTATGGCAGATTCCGCTCTCTCCCGCTGTTTTCATTCTTTCATTTTAAAATCTTTCCTTCCTTCGTACTTACGTTCATTTCAAGTTTTTGTTCATTTTATATTTACTTTAGCAGTTTAGACGTGTTTTTTAAACTTGCCATATTTTTGCTTTAATTTTCTAAGTCTGGATAAATTTCAAGTTATTAAACAAGTATATACTGAACCTTTAACATACAGTACAGCATAATGACAAGATCAGGGCAAAGAATCCAAACTAGTTCTGTAATCCTCCGCTGAATTCTGAGCCACTGCAGAGGACCAGCAATTTTTTCAACATGTAAATTTTTTTTTTTACTTTCTGCATCATCCGCCCTCTTCCTTCTTTTCTGTATTATTTTTTGTTCTCTGGAGAGTCGTGATTTGTAATTCCATACAATATAAATAATGGTGCTGACACTGCAGTGCTAACGAATATCTTAAGCGAGCGATTCTCTGCATATACATTTTTTCTATGCTATTTTTACCGCATAAAAATTCCCAATAGTAATAATAATAACAATTGTTATTTAAATTTTTGTTGTTGTTGTTAGTTTCCCACTTGGACTACTGTTTCCAACTTCTTTTAAGTCTGACTCTTGTGAACTATAGCCTTTTCATATCACTTATGGTTTTACTCCTCAGGAAAATCTTTTGCCTTCTTCTGTCAAGATCAAAATCATCTGTTCATCCGTCATCTACACCACGATCCAAATCCTTTCTGTTTCTCCTCGACTCTCGTTTTTCAGTACAGTCCTAAGGCTTTTCCCGTCTTGAAATCCTGGTACGTAACGTCAATCCCCAAGAGAGAGAGAGAGAGAGAGAGAGAGAGAGAGAGAGAGAGAGAGAGAGAGAGAGAGCCCATGGGTAACAGTGCCCTCCTGAGTCATCATACTGCACTGCGAGTAGCCTATATGTCAGATATTCATTACATTTTCCTAAGTATAAATTTGGACAGCCTGTTAGTCTAACCTGAATCAGTACAACTTGACGATGATGAGATATTCATATGACAAGCTGTAATCCTCCTATTTTTAAGAATTAAATTTTTATTAAAGCTTTTTTTCCTACATAGACATAGGTAAAAGTTCGGGCACCTATTGTGACCCTATCAATTTCCATGTCAGTTTGTCCTTTGTGGCAGGGTAATTCTAGGGAAAATTTTTTTTAATGGCACCCACTCTTTTTCACTATCACCTTTCGAATCAGCATGAATCTTCTTTACCCAAAGATACTTTGTGCAAAGTTTTGTTGAAATTGATCCCGTGGTTCTGGGGAAGTCAATAATGGTGAATATTTTATGTCAGATATGCATTCATACATACATACATACATACACACATGCAAAGAAAACCGTAAAACGTAGATCGTGTATTGCACGGTTCCTTAAAAGAATAAAAACAAAAAAAGTGGATATCAACGTATTCACTCCATTAGAATCGTGAAATATTAGACTTCAAACAGATCATGAAGACTAGGTTCACTGAGCAAGGTACGAATTTTCCAGTCAGTTGGAAACGTAAAGGGTGAAGGCGGGTGATCATTAATCTTCGACTAACACCCAGCGAAGAACTGACGGTGCGCAGTTCAGCAGTGTTTGACACACACACACACACACACACACACACACACATTCCCACAGTTCTTGAACTAAATCACGTGATATACAAGATTCGATTCGTAGTTGATTACCAAGTTTCGCAGTATTTGAAAAAGTTAAGTATACCTTAATTTAACCAGACCACTGAGCTGATTAACAGTTCTCCTAGGGCTGGCCCGAAGGATTAGACTTATTTTACGTGGCTAAGAACCAATTGGTTACCTAGCAACGGAACCTACAGCTTATTGTGGAATCCGAACCACATTATACCGAGAAATGAATTTCAATCACCAGAAATGAATTCCTCTAATTCTTCGTTGGCCGGCCGGAGAATCGAACGCGGGCCCAGCAGAGTGCTAGCCCAGAACGATACCGACCCGTCCAACGAGGAACTGCAGTATTTGAAAACAGCGTATGGTTAATTTTATCCCGATATTATGAATTACGCATGTTGTATTATCTACATAGGTAATTCATAACATCGCGATAAAGTTCATCGATCCCAAGCTTAGACGGAAAAGGTCAAATCACCACTTTCATGAGAGACGGTGCGTGTTTTTTGTAACGGGCCATAAAATCGAAGAGTGAGGTCAAAGTTTTCTATATAAAATTATCAAAATATCAGCTGCATTTGAACTGGAAAACAGTCAGTACACAGACTGTATTCATTTATTTATGGTTACTAAAACTGGCGTCACAATATCTAGATTAGTGACGCCGGCATTTTGTATTTACCTACTACTATTGCTACTACTACTTATGAAATGTACTGAACAAGTGTACTTTTCAAATGAGCCCAACTAATTCACAACAGACACATTTGCAAAACCTCTCCACATTCCAACCCTCAGCTACTATAAAAAAAAAAAAAATAGGTTCCTACATTTTCCATGTTAATAACGGGGCTCTGGTGACAAACTGAAATATGCTCTTTGAATTAATTTCAAGCAAATACACAAATGTGACCGAACAAAACAATTTTTTGTCGCATAAATAGAAATTGTGCAATTATATTGTGTCTACAATATGGCGTTAGAATTTTATTATATGGACCAAAAATGCATTTCAATAAACGTGTCCATCACTTCCTAACTGATATTTACCATCATGCACCATGAATAATGGCAAAATGATCATGAATGATACAATTCTTCTATTACATAATTTAAAAAAGCAGCCATAATAATTAAACTCTACCTGTTTTAAAGCATACCTAACCAACAAAAAAATTATAGCTACGCACACTGATGAAAAGGCATTTCAAACATTTTACCAATTACTTAGAACTGCTGGATTAATATCTGCTCATGCATATCCAGAGAGAGAGAGAGAGAGAGAGAGAGAGAGAGAGAGAGAGAGAGAGAGAGAGAGAGAGAGAGTACTCCGTCATTTTCCCAAAAATGGGATGTGGTGTTGCAGATAATGTGGATACAAGACTCACGGGGGAGCTATAAGACTAATCAACCTGTTATTAAGACAAACGGCTGAAGGCATTCTTGTCTCCTCGCTCCTCTGGCGAAACGGGGGCCGCAAACACAACACAGTACACAGCAAACATTATTCAAAATCATACTCGCCTGTCAATTACAAAGAAAAAATTCAAAGCTGTTTTATGTGAAAAGAATTATATAAATCAATATTTTTCGTTATACAAAACTATATTTTTCGTTACACAAATCTACATTTTTTTGGCATGAATCAACATTTTTCGTTACATAAATCAAAATTTTTCGTTGTATACATCTACATTTTTCGTTATATAAATCTACATTTTTCGTTGTACAAATCTACATTTTTCGTTTTATAAATCTTCATTTTTGGTATTTCTAGAGTTACATTTCTCGTATTTCTAACTGCGAAGTGCAGAGGATAGCAAGTCTAATGTGGACGTAGTTATATGAATGCATACATAATACACACAGCACTTATTCACAAAACTGGTTTATCATCATCAAATAAACGTTATAACACATGGTAATCGGAAAAAGTGAGAATAAATGAATACTGATGGCCAAACCTTTTACTGACAGTTTATGAACACAAATCTAGTTAAGTATGATACACATTACACTTCAGCTTTCAAGTTTCACACTGACATGAAATCATGTATCAAAAGAAAAAATTCACTCAAAGTACAAAATCACTTTCGAATTTGGGCAGATATCCACAAAGCTAGATGATTTCTATTCATTTATGTATTTATTTATTTATATTGCACAGCAGTTGTCTACTTTTCTTCAACATCAATGAGCAGGTATCGCATCCTTTCTACAGTAGTTATAGTGCAGCCACTAAACAAACATAAACGCAAAAGATAACTGAATTCCATCCTGTTACGAAGGATAGATCCGACTCCGGAAATAAAAAAATAAAACTTAAATGAACTCATAATACCGCAGCTGCCTTGAGAACATGCTATGTATGACACACAGTGTAACACACAGCTGTTAAAAAACGTAAATCTCTATAGCCTGATGCTCAGTAACCACGTGTTGATTTTTACAGAAAGAGACGATCAGCTTCATAATAGTACACGGCATTTTAGCTAAATGGCAAAGAAAATAAATTCCTTGATAGAAATAGTACACGGTATTTCAGTTAAATGGCAAAGGAAATCAATTCCTTGATAAAGGATAGGTTCTCCTGATCAAGAAAGATACGAAACTACTGATGCTGACATTCATGCCAAATTTACGCTTAAGGCCTGACAAAACAAATCAAATTCAAAATCAAACAAAATAAAATAAAATAAATATAATAAAAAATAAAATTAAATCTCTATGACGTAAACACAACTTTTCCAACAAGCTATGAAACACTGCATTGTGCTAACAGCGGAAAAATGTTCGATATAAACGAAAACCAAAGCTCTCCTGGTTCCAGAAAGAGAACCAAATCTCTCTTGAAATGAAAACATTAATTTTCCCGTCATTCCACGAAACACCTTCCTGAAAACAGGGGTAAAAAATGTTCATTCCTAGGTTATAACTTCTAAAGTTTTCAAAGATAAAAACAGAAAACCAGATCCATTTAAAGTAATATCTACAATTTTTACATCACTAAAATAATTTACCTTCCAAAAAATAGAGGTATAGAACGCCCACGCCTAGATTAAAACCAAAAGCCCTCTTGGTTCCGGAGAGAGAACCGCATACCCCTTACAAAGGAGAAAGCTCGAATTTCCCAATCATTCTATCTTCCGTAACGCCCAATCAGAGGACAGAGAAGGATTACTCACGGCACCATAAAATGCACTGACCGAGGAACGTCAATCGGCTGGAAAATCACGGAGCTCTGTGACGATGGCATTTCTCTCGTCGAATACATAAACGTGCGACCTGGTACATACTTCGACGTCCCTGCCACTTTTTCCGTTCGTCTCGCTTTAATGGCGAATTTTAAGACTGACGATAATGCAATATTTAATATCTGTCAAACAACTGCAGAGCACAGAAAGATCATCTTGGAACAATATTTTAAACATCGACAACTAATCATCTTTGTAAGACAAAGTTCACCCCGTGACTCTGAATCATATAATTACAGAAACTTTTCACGTCGTAATGCTCTCTCTCTCTCTCTCTCTCTCTCTCTCTCTCTCTCTCTCTCTCTCTCTCTCTCTCTCTCTCACTTAAGAAGCTGCATAGCTTTACATCCCCGTACACCATTTATCGTTAAAAAAGAGAAAAAGACCCTGGGAGAGTGTCAGCCATTTCAAACACTCTGCAGTTCCGTTGAGCGCAAAATGTCGAGACCTTAAACCCCTTGGAGCAAGCATACAATTTGCTTGCGCTAATTTTCGTGTGGATTGTAGTGGCATGGGAAAGCTCACTTTATTTAGGTGTGGACTTATTTTTTAATTGATAAAGCATACAAGTGAACTGTGACCGACGTAGGCTAAGTATACTATTTAGGCAGTTTAAAAGTACAAGCATTTTTTTATTCTCTTTCTTTATTTATTATAATTATCAAACTATTCTAAGTTTCTTGTCAAAGGCCATCATGAGTCCCCCATCCCCCTCCTCACCCACACACACACTTTTTTCTAAAGTCACGACAATTTAATGACCTTATGAAATTTAAACTATTTATTCCTACAATATATCAGTAAAATTAGCCAGCTTTATAGGTATGTCAAATATTACACTGGAAGTTATAACACTCACGTACTTCAAAAAGTGAAAATACCAGCTTTCATTACCAAAAATAACATTCATTTTTTCCGTACAATGTACAAGAGCTTTTACATTTCCACGAACAAGAAGGTGAAAAAACCTTTTACAAGAATATTTGCCAATGAGCTGGAAACTGAAGAAAAAGGAAAGCACAAGGTAAAATGCCTATGGAATTTAGTTTATTTCAAATGCAAATCCGTGCATGGTGAATATGTGTGTAATATGTGTGTGTGTGTATATATATATATATATATATATATATATATATATATATATATATATATATATATATATATATATATATATATATATATATATATATATATATATATATATATATATATATATATATATCACATTACCACCTGTGGTAATGTGTGATAAATGAATCACGTACAAAAGTGATAATAATCACACATATATATATATATATATATATATATATATATATATATATATATATATATATATATATATATACACACAAACAAGCAAACGTGTATATGTGTATGTATGTATGTATGCATGTGTATGTATGTATGTGTTTATGCACCAACTTTTCTTAACGTGTTCCTGCAAACCTAAACATATCCAACCGAGTT
>NC_089795.1:37752767-37757767 GCF_040412425.1 Macrobrachium rosenbergii
AGACACAATAGTGCGGCTATTGAATTCTGATATAAAATTTAATCATTTAACAGTCCCCCATCCAACTGTCATTCATGCACATTATGTTTCCCATAATGTGCACATGTAAAGAACACCTAAAGGATCACTCAAAAAGGCTGCAATTATGCACAACGTGTTCACTCAAAGGATAGTATAATTATACGAAAATAAAAACATTCAGACGAAACCAGTCTATCTTTCACTTTTAAGTGATAGGACTTCCAATAACAGGGCTGTGAGTAGTATCGTTTGACAGCTGGCAATAACAGTATCAACATAATCATCATTACTCCCACTTTATACAACGATGAAAAACAATCTTCATAGTAAGTTTTTCAAGCGACTGAACCCAGACTCTATAAAATAAAAAGAGAGCATATATAGTTCTGAAATATGTTCGAAATATGTCAGCATCATTCGCAACTCAGAAAACCTCGACATGGCTGAAAATATGGAAATGAAATCAAGGCGGAAGTCGGAGGAAAACATATTAAAGACTTCGGAATTAAAAAAAAAAAAAAAAAAAAAACCCAACGATGACTTTCATATACATAAGATTTTATTTGAGAATTTGGATAGGAGCACAAATACGACGTGGGAAGGGAACGGCATATTCCAGAGGGGAAATACACTCGCGGTCTGAACTGGACTTGTGTCTAAATGGCAAACAAATACTGCGTCACCCACTCAAAACCTAGCAAGTCCAGTCTACAGACATATTAACTCCTGTAACATGACCAAGTTCAATTTTCACCGGCGAGGAAGACAGAAGTAATACTTGCCCAATCAAGGTGAAAAAATCCATTCTTCTCACCGAAACGAAGGAGCCGACGCATGATATGAAACACCCACTGAATAACTGGTGAAAGACGGAACAGTGATGAGATGGTTGGTGGGTATGGGGGAAGCTAAATTGGGAGATGTAGTAAGGGGGAGAAGGGGAAGAGAACGCAAGTTGAGTTACCATGGCAACGACAGGATGTTTGTGAAGGACATAACTGGAAAGACGGTGCAGAAGGAAAAAGGTGTGCGTTGGAAAAGTGGAAGGGGAGGGGGGATAATGATGGAGATTTCGTGGGCGTAAGGAGGTTGGGGGTGGAAATATGAGAGGCGTTTGATTTTCATCCTTGACTCGAAAACAGACAGTTGACAGAAGCTGCAAATGACTGCGTTTAAGAAGCTACGACAGAGGAATACAGGAAGGTCTGTCAAAAAATTCTTGAAGAAGCGTTCAATTCCTTCTATTTTCGAGTTTTCATCCAATTAAGCTCTACGATCAGAGAGAGTGAAAAGAAAAACAATTAAAATTATCGCCGTCATTACAAAGATACGTTTACTTTTTAATATTTGTATTTTACTGGATGTATATGTATGATCTCATGTAATATATTCATTCACCTGTTTCCATGATATGGTATATGGTATATAAAAGGGCCTGCTGTCACGATGGCCATGTTTTCATGTTCATCAAGAATTTGTAAGACGTCGATAAAAGGAAGAGCATCCGTGACTTTGACCACAGCACCTTAAGAGCAAGAGCAATTTTCCACCAAGAACCTAAAAAAAATAATCAACTACAAAATCCTAGCAATGCCAATTTTAATTTGGCATACAGGTACTGTAACAGGCGATATGGCGGTCTTTCTCTCTTCAGAGAGAGAGAGAGAGAGAGAGAGAGAGAGAGAGAGAGAGAGAGAACACCAATGGCTAAAGGTGAAGGGGTGGCAAGGAACCCCATTGGCTGAGAGGGGAGAGAAACACCATCAGCTAAAGCGAAGGGGAAGGGAAGGGGACCAATCAGCTAAAGGGGAGAGGGGAGGGGGGGATAGGAAGGGGGGGGCCCTCTTATCAAATGCATTTCCGTGGGGCATACGTCGAACGGTGGCGCTGCAGCCAACGATGGATTTTGTCGTGGACTTTCATAACTTACTTTCAAATTGGACTTTCCGATGGATTAAACATTTCATTAATTTCTGAATATCCGAATGACAGGCAAATAGAGTTTGGGGAGCGACGAGTTACAGGCGAGAAGCCGATTTGCTGGACTGGCTTTCCCGCAGCCATTTTCACGATTTAACGGGGTATTTGTCTGTCTGGATATTTCGCCCTTTCCAGTCTTTTACAAAAACTCCCCTCCTCTTAAGTGTTCTTGCCAAAACAATGCCTTGTCTCCGTCTTAAAGATTCAATGTGAACTTAAATACATACGGAAAAAAAAAAAAAAAAAAAAAACCGGCAGATATCCATCCCAAACAAATACATTTCTTTCGACAAGTGTGAATATTCCAATATCCAAGAGCAGGCCAGTTCCATTACTGAACAAGGCTTCAATATCAAATTCATTCTTGATACGTTTTATGTATTATTTGCATTCTTTTGTGTTCTTTCTACCTATATATCAAAAAGACCAAATGCACTACGAAAACATGATAAACGTTACTTAGTTTTTCCGCGACCATATTTTATATACCAAAAAGACCCGATGCAATGCTAAAAAAAAAAAAGGACACGTTACTTAATCTTTGTGATCAAATTTTAATTACATTATTGACAAAAATCAGCTTTCTATAATAAGAAGAGGTAAAGAAACACTTGCACAAATTTAGAGGAGGAATGGTTAGGCTATGCCGAGAGAATAGCAGACGCGATTCTGGCCAAAAAGGTGTATAACTGGAAGAGTTACGGGAGACCTAGAAAGTGTTGTGTTGGCGACATGGCTACTTTTCCAGCCAAGCAGCTCTTATAAAGTAAACGAAATTTGATGTGCGCAATACCAAGGTAATTGATGTCGTTTATGTAAAGGGTAAAGGTGAAACTCATAAAACCTTTGAGTTCGTGTATGAAACAGCCGATGACGATGGTGCCTGCGAGCCGGCCTCAGACCTGCTTGACTGCAGTTTATTTACTTCTTTTGTAAATACAACTACATAATCTAATGCTCGGCCACACACACACAATATATATATATACATATACATACATATATATATATATATATATATATATAACTATATATATATATATATATATATATATATATATATAAAATAATAATATTGTAAATATTATATATATATATATACATATATATAATAGATACAATTGTATTAACCATATATAAGTACAGAATTTCACAAAATAAAATACCTTCAATCACATTACTTTTTAAAAAACATTAGGTAACAGAACTCAACCATCATGTGTGCATTAACGACACACAATTACAGTTTATTTTGTTGTACCGTCATCATCACCATAATAATAATAATAATAATAATAATAATAATAATAATAATAATAATAATAATAATAATAATAATAATAAACTAAAAAAAGTAACAATGAGTTCTGTGGGTAAAACTGCAACTGCAAGTTAATGTGCAATAACTTTTCACTTTGACAATAATATGAGGAAAATATTTTTTCAACTCCGCATAACCTTTTGAAAATGAAATGTTTACGACTTGAACAGAATCCCATTTATGGCGGAACTGGAAATGTGATTTAATGGCAACAACTTAATACCACACCAAGCACTCCATCTGAATGTCACAAAGTCGATAGCGCACATGCTTGAGGAGAGAGAGAGAGAGAGAGAGAAGAGAGAGAGAGAGGACTCATTCAAATCCACACTATCCAAGAATTCTCATGCGTGCAGGAGAATCATTCAAAATCACACTATAAGAATTCTCTATATATATCAGAGAATATATATATATATATATATATATATATATATATATATATATATATATATATATATATATATATATATATATACACATATACTGTATATATATAATTATAAAATACATACATATATATATATATATATATATATATATATATATATATATATTATATAAATAAACACATTACTGAAAACCTACCTTTTCTTGTAAGAGGACTCTTAAGACTGTCTTACCCACTAGTTTCATATCTCAGATTTCGGGATGAGGTTGCTGGCCCGATACCAAAGATTACACGGTTGGTAAAACCAACGACGATGCTCAAACTTGCAACCAAAGAGGACTTTCAGTAAAGACAACCATATTATTACTAGGGATCAACTAATTCAGCAAAAAGATGAATATAAGTTGAGATTGAAATTCAACCCGGAATCCGCCTCTAAGCTTCTAATGGACCCACATGCAAGCAACATCTATTAGGCGGAAGCCACCACCAGTTGCGTTCTCACGGGCAAACTGCGTTCTCTGTTAAGCTTTTCTCGTTAGAAACACTCTATAACGTCATCAGTTAAAACCTCGTTTTGAAGTGCTAATAGGCTTTGGGGGTACAAAGTCATGAAGATAGAGGGAAGATGAAGAAGAAAAAGAAGAAGAAAAGTAAGGAGAAGAAGAAATCATGTGAGCTGCCATGACAACCACCGACCGACCTGGCACCAAAAACCTTAACGGCTGTTATTAAAGAGGCGACTGCAGGGTGGCTCCAGACGAGAAAGATAGGGGGATGATGGGGGGACGAAAAAGGAAAGAGATGGGAAAGAAATGACATAACAAATTGATTTCTGCGAACTCCAAGTAACCGGGAATACGACAGTAGGAAGGGGCTTTGGAAAACATCCGAGAACACACAATCCAAACGTGATGCAAACTCCACTACAGAGTCAAGTGAGTGACGCTTAAGGCAAAGTCCTAAGAGACTGACAACTTTGGCCCTTTTCTAGCACAGGACCGAAGGCAGGGAGAAAGGTGTAACCTTATCATAAACAAAACGAGAGACCTGGCTGCTTGAGGAAGCTTAATAGTGTAATGCCTAACCCCACAAGCACTGAGTACTATTGACTGACGAAGCGCGTCAAAATATTAGAGTCATAAATTGCCAAAATAAGCATTTACTGAATCAGCACATCGTCATTCGTAAAGTCGTTCAATCAATCAATGGAATGGCATACACTAGGACAAGCACAATAATTCGTTCGCAACACTAAAAAACAATACAACGACAGACAATATTCCA
>NC_089795.1:37762767-37775267 GCF_040412425.1 Macrobrachium rosenbergii
AAAAGACATAATACTTCATCTTTTCATAACCATGTTCTGGCAGTCAAAACTAGATAACCTTGCATTCTCATTCAAGAAAGTGTTGCCCTGGAGAAACGTCCTCTTTTGATATATCATGACCACAGTAAAAGCTTAAGGTTCATTCTGAATGCCGAAGAGCAGTTGGCGAACTTAAGTATTCGTTTAAACTGCCACAATAATTTTAGCTGGTTATATTTGATCATTTAAACAAATATAACCATCCCGTACTATAGGATTCACTTTGGGTGCAGTTTCTTGACAGTATACTTTAACAAAATTAACCAGTCCTCATTGGTTGTTCACTGATTTCAGAAGCCAGATGCAACATCTCATCTAAATTCCTTCCTCACAAAGATAACTTGACAAACAATGAACGGGTTATTACTCTAAGCAACAGGTAATCAATCTAGAAAACCTCAATAATTATACAAAAATGGCGACTATACATCTGATTTTCTGAATTTTCCATTTTCAAACACTGCGTTTGGCATAAAGACGGATAACGAAAGACCTGTATATAAAAAACAGAAAAATGTTTCATTAATGACAACAAACATGACCTTCAAGTGCCCTGACTATTGTAGTGCCACATTACACTGGAAAGAAAAATGAGAGAGAGAGAGAGAGAGAGAGAGAGAGAGAGAGAGAGAGAGAAGAATTTCCTTTTAAATCTTGATTCTCTAGTTTCAAGTACCCGAAAGACTTCTTAAGGTCTATTTTCGGAACTGCAAGACTGTGATATGATAAAACTCGGATGATATGTTATTAGCCTCAAGCCAAGCATACCTAGAAAATGATTCAGACAAGTCTTTCCCAGCCATACTCAAAAGAAAAGTGCAACAAGAAAAATGTCTGAATAACAGACCAATATCGTAACTGACGGGAAAATTCACCTGCCTCCGAATCAACATGATTTCTGACGTCCTCCCGGGTCGCAGGAGGAGGAGGAGAAGGAGGAGGAGGAGGAGGAGGGGGTGAGACGTGGATAGGGGGTAGGGGAGGGGAAGGGAGGAGTTCCTCCGCCAAAATCGCATGAAGGAAATTACATCCTCACTTTCTTCTCGCTCTATTGGGAAAATCTGCGAAATCCAATTCACGGGAGGAGGAAAATTTTCCTTCGACACAACAAAGGACTAATGTATCAAATAGGTGCGAGAACGAAAAATTCCAATGTGATATCTAGTCTTGCGACGCTCAAGGAGTGAAAGCCTCAGAAGGGGAGGCACCAGCGAAGTTGACGACATGACAGCTGAGGAATGAAGAGGGAGATAATGGTGCAAAACGAAGATTCTGGAAGAAAATAATGAATACAAGGCTGAAATACTTTAATCTGCGGAAACTTCACATAATTTTAAATAAAATTTTTAGAGGCATTTACTGGTGCCTATATATATATATATATATATATATATTACACTGTAGTATTACAGGAAAAGACATATATATATATATATATATATATATATATATATATATATATATATATATATATATATATATATATAAACAATATTGATCATGCTATAGAAAATTGTCTCATCATCATCAACTCTTCCAACTCCGAGTGACACAAAGAGCCTTTGTGAAGTTTTGCCACTCATGTCTTTCCTGTGCGTGCTTTATCTTCCACAAATCTCCACGGTTAGTCTTAATGTGTTATTCCAGTGAATACAACCTTAAGGCCTTCTAAGTGTTATTTTCATTATCATAATTACAGTTTCCCATCAACAGAGTAAACTCAAAACTAAGACAATGGAAGGATATCTTTAGCTCAATGTAAGTAAAACAACAAATTATTATATATATATATATATATATATATATATATATATATATATATATATATATATATATATATATATATAAGAAATACAACCAGTAAAGCAAATCATTAATAACTACTGCCTTTTGTAAGTCAAATTATGTTTCTATCACTGAACACCAGTCTTTGGCTAAATGTTCCCAAGTCTCATCATTCTGTTCAGCTTGTCTTTTAAAATGAAATCCATTTTTAGCCATCTGATAGAACATCACAACAATACAATATTTATTCTTGATTGAATGCACACTGACCGCTGACAAAGTCCTACACTACTGTTTATAAACCAGCCTTCGACCGTGAAACAGAAACTACTCCACATGAAATGATCCACCGTAATGAACGATAAAAGCCTATCTTAATTTCTAAACCTCAAGAGCCCCATCTCTTCGGGAGATATTCCCGTAATCGTAAATTTTTAGGTGCAATTTCCACTCTCCCTTTACTTTCTCACTCAAAGCGCTGTATTTATGGCCCCACAGTGCTAGAGGGATATTCATTCCAGAGACTTTTAAATCAAAGTGATTCAAGATTCCCTCCTTCATTCTAATGCCTTCGGTATTTAAACTAATGATGGAATAACATGCCCTTAATAACGATACCTCAAGACGATATATATATATATATATATATATATATATATATATATATATATATATATAATATATATATATATATATATATATATATATATATATACATAAATATTCATATACATATACATACATACATACATATATATACATATATATATATACATACATACATACATATATATATATATATATATATATATATATATATATATATATATATATATATATATATATATATATATATATATATAAAAGAATGTGGATTGTTATAGGTTCAAAGTATAAATACTGTAGTAGTAAGCTTCATTAACGATAAATAAGATGAAGAAAAAGTTCCTCTACAAAATACCAGATGTCAAATATTAATGCATGTGATGGTAAAAGAAAAATGTTGAATATGTTCTCTAACCTAAAAAAAAAAAGTAATATCTTTAACTTGAAAGATATGTTTAGGAAAAAGTGTCAATGGACAAAGAGGCTATAGCGCCGAAAAAATTCTCAATAACTGATGAAATAAAAATGTACAGTTATTACGGATAATGAGCGAAGGTTAGTGAAGATCTACATCCAGGAAAAAAAAAAAAAAAAAAAAGCAAAGGCATCACGAATTCTAAATTCACGATACCCAAATTTGACTAATTAATAAATTATATTTTTCTAACAACTGAATTGAATATAGAATTTAGGCCAAAGCCAAGCACTGGTACCTATGAGGTCATTCAGCGCTGAAACGGACATTGACAGTGAGAGGTTTGAAAGGTGTAACGAGGAGAACCTCGCAGTTGCACTATGAATCAATTGTTAGGAGAGGGTGGAAAGTAAGAAGGAAGAGAATATGAAAGGAGGTACAGTAAAAGAAACGAAAGGGGTTGCAGCTACGGCCCGCAGGCACGCTCCAAAGAACCTTAAGTAATGCGTACAGTGCACCGCATGAGGTGCAGTGACGTCACTACCCCCCTACGGAGATATTTCTAACAAAACAAAATGCTCGTCACCTTAACTACGTCCAGAAAGATGTCAACATTACCTTTACCTAATGACACTAACATACGGAGACACGAAACTGGAATAATAAAAACAAATTAAAAGGATTCTCTTTCAGCTCCACCAAACCATCCACAAAAATTTTCTACCAGCCTCGGGTCCCATTTTTCAGCAACCCACATGAAATATTTCTGTTCCCTAGAGGATAGATCGCCGAATTATTCAGTCATAAAGGTGAATATTCATACGTTTTCATTTATTTGCTCTCGACTTCACGAGATCATTTTTTTTTTAAGTTAAATGAAATTCATGCATTCATGGTAACAAGCAACATGCTTTGTCGGTGTCCATATTATTTTTGATTTTGAATAAATGAATTTACAATTTGTAACTTGAAAGTCTCAATACCAAAACTCTCTCAGATATTTACGATGAATATCATATCATCATCAGATAACTGATTTAACAATTGCAATTTTATAAAAATGTTAAATAAACCGTTTTTTGTAAATACACAATATGCAGGGTATGTGCAATGCACAAGAACTGTGACTGCACGACTGACCAGTTCGCTCGTCATCATCATAATTTAAAAACAAAGAAACGAAACAAACAAAAGTAGTTTGTTAACTAGTTAGTTCAGGAGAGAAAAAGATTACCTGTAGATTAATTTACCCTCTCCCAGTAGAGCAGGTTACCTGGACTACGACTCCTTAAGAACGGTAATAAGAACATATTGCATTTTTTCCTGTTTTCCTGAGTTTTTCTACTGCTAGGTTTCTTCGGTTTAATTCCCTTATATCAAGAGAAAGTTCATCATGTAAAATCGGCGTGTCCGATGTTTACCTAACATCCAGATAGGCACTTAAAATGTGTGTATATATAAATACATATACATATATATATATATATACAGTATATATATATATATATAATATATATATATATATATATATATATATATATATATATACATACTATATACACTGTATATTTAAATTATAATATATATATATGTCTGTGCATGGCCTATCAATATATATATATATATATATATATATATATATATATATATATATTGTATATATATATATGCATACACACACACACACTCAAAGCTTTAGAGAATGCCATGGATGTTGGAATGGCCTAGCCATCCTCCTCTCAATACATCGTAAATCAAGTTCGTATTACTGTCATAAACTTCACGTTATCACGGCCAGAGACTGATGTGAAAGAATTATACTTTTTACATAATACACCATTTATCGGCGGCGAACAAATAAAAAACAAGAGCATGGAAACGCCAACGAATGAACATAAAGTCTGAGAGAGAGAGAGAGAGAGAGAGAGAGAGAGAGAGAGAGAGAGAGAGAGAGAGAGAGAGAGAGAAGGGAGCCATAACGTGCTTTTATGGGAGGTCAAGTTTGTTCTGGAAAGTCGTTTCTTGGGAGAGTGGGAGAATGAAATGTAAGAGGTATACATATTGTGCTCACAAAAGGAACAAAACAAGAGATGCCTGAGTATCTGGATAAGTCTAAGAATAAAAAAAAAAAAATGACGTAAAACCCTACATAAAATGTTACAAAAAAAAAACAATTTTTTTTTTATCTTTTTCTTCCGCAACGTAAACCATGAAAGGAAATAAAACAGTGTTACTCCCTTTCTTCAAGGAGAATAAACTTGATTCGCCAGCTGATGTGGAATATCTGTCTCGCGTTTGAAGGGTAGAGAAGCAAATTTTGGAGGTGATGGAATGCCCTGGCTAATAAAGGGTTACTTTTCAATTATTTATTGCAAGTACAACCCAACACACACACACACACACACACACACACACATATATATATATATATATATATATATATATATATATATATATATATAAAATGCATATAAATACTATTAAAGCATTTCGAAAGTGCTCGTTTATATATAAATGTATATATATATATATATATATATATATATATATATATATATATATATATATATATATATATATATATATATATATATATATATAGTTATGCTTTATGAAAATTGCTCACATATCACAGATGCATAATAGTTTGTCTCTTTCTCATTCAGTAATCTCAAAAACTCGATATGCAGCAGTCAAAGAAAACGACAAAAGCACGCTAATGTCCCTCCATTCACTTTGCAGAGAATGCATCCGCTGTGGCTCTGGTGCTTCTGTTGTAACGAGAGTCGGACAGTTGTCAAAATTTAATAAAATCTTGAGTGATATTAATTTTAGTTGTTGTTTCGTGCGCAAAAAATCTGCTTATCGTTTGTTATTATTTTTTTGGTAAAGTAAGTTACATTCTTGAAGCTGTTCTTTACGAACTGCAAATTCTACGTTTATTTTCGCATCTCCGCTTTATACGGTTAAGAAAACCGCACAAGGGACGAAAATTATTCCACCGCAGAAAATACAAACCCATAAAAATAAAAAGCATACTAACAATCTTCATCAACATCGCCCCCAACGCCGTGCGATGTCCAGGTCCTCTAGGAAATTCTACCACTCATATCGTTCCTGCTTTTTCATTTCCGCATATCTCCGCTCATATACAGTTTTCCTTCTCATAGCTTTCAGTCAAGTTGGTCAGTGTCTACTTACTCCTACGGTGACCAGAGGAGACCAGCTGGCGATATCACGTACTATTCTCCCCGGGATTGTGCGAAGGATAAGTACAAACCATTTCCATATTCCTTTAATCATTATCTTCTCTGCATATGGAACTCCAGTATTTCCCTTAAGGTATCATTACTCTCGGTATCGTGCCATCTGACTCCCAATATTCTTCGTGCCATCTGAATCCTAATATTCTTCTTAAGTATTGTTTTCAAATCGACACAATCCATCATATATTTTTTTCACTGCCACACCATGATGCAATTCCCTATAGCGATGCAGATCGTACTAGGCTTATGTATTGTGTTATATTGTGTTACTTTCCAACCTAATTTCATTCATTTTGATTTTCTAATCTTTTTCCGCCTGCCTGTGAAGCAACCTTTTTAGTCGCTCAGTAAATTTTAACTGAAGAGATCGTTTACTGGAAGTCAAGGTTCCTAATATTTTAAAGATTAAATCTCATTCATTGATTTTCCCAAATTTTGTGCATACTTATCCTCGACACTTCTGACTTTCTCTGAGTTACCTTGAGTCCTATTTCTTTAAATATGATGCATTCTATTAAGTAAGCTTTGTGATTGGTTAAAACAGAATCATCTATGTATTCTTAATCTGTCAACTTTCTATCGGTACTCAAATCTTAACTTTTTCATTCTCCGTACACTTTCTTCATTGTAAGATTAGCAAGGGAATTTATTTTTAAAACTGCACAATAGTTATGGAGTAAGCTAGTTATCCGATGTCTGTATCTAATTATAATAAAAAAGGCCCAGTGAAGTTAAAAATAAAAACTATTAAATAATAGACATATTTAGGTTACACGGTTTTATTAGGCTTATTTGGAGAGAACAATTGACAAGTTTGACATGAGCAGAATACAAATTCATTCCAATTTGCCGACAAGCTGACAGTGCTATCGGCGCCGCAAAACCCCGATCACATGAGAGAGGGAAATTGTATCGGCTGTATGATTTTACTACTTCCTTGGTAAATACCAATGCATTAAAACTCTTCATCAAATTTCCAAGTAGTATAGTGAACTTCGAAGGCATCTAAGTAATTTAAGCGATATTTTATACACTGCAGGTCGAAACAGAGAACTTTTCAATGTTCTGAAATTAGGGAACACTGCCTCCTAATTAAAACTTTAAAAAAGCAACTATTTCATCAAATTTGAAAGACAAATTTGCTAAGACATAAAGACAGCCACTTAAAGCTTCTCTCATTCACGAAGCCAAACACGCACTTAGTAATCGTTTGGACTTGTTTAACGCATAAGAAAAAAATACCCTTTATATAACAATTAACTGAGGAATAAGACGTTAAGATTATATTACTTTTTATATTGCAAACCATCACAAAAATAGGATGCTTGTAATATAATCATAACATCAAAAAGACAAAGAATATACAATTTCTTTTTTCCCAAAATCAAGTAAGCTTTCAGAGCCGTCATAATGTTTAACAGAGGTCACCAAACTGCATAAGTACATGTCTCTTTCTATCTCTCCACCCTCAATCGAACTAGAACAGGAAAGGGGGCCTCTAAAAAGACAAAACCCTTCCTATCACAGCCAGGAACTTTTAAAAATGTGGGAGGGGAGGAAGGACAGACGTGATGCTTGGATGGTAGGGTACAAGTCTCTACATAATATTAGCGAGGGAACTTGCAGTCTCTCTCTCTCTCTCTCTCTCTCTCTCTCTCTCTCTCTCTCTCTCTCTCTCTCTCTCTCTCTCTCTCATCGCAAATCTCTCCCAAATTCTAGGACTCCTCTTAGACCCACCAATTAACCGCCTAACGTTGATTCCACTTTCCGTTTCCTCATTCAAACTATTCTAACAGTCTCCTTTTACGAACGGGCTTTCCGACAGAGAGCAAACATTTCTATATAACTCAGTTTTTTGATAGAGATGCTTGGTACGCCAAAGGAAGAGACTGTGCTTGTATACTGAAAAGCAAAATATTGTGAATGAAAGTCCCAAAAACTTCCATTATACCAAAAAATACAGACTGCAAAACTGTACAAAATTCTAAATACTAGTGGACCTTCTTGTGAATATCAATTATAACTACAGTATTAACAAATACTGTAACACTGCAAATGTCTGACATCGTTTCATGTTTCATTGTCGAGAATAATAATAATTTCCGTCTCATAACTATACAACTATAAAGTGACAGACCAACAGTCAAGATTTAATAAATAATTTCAACTGCGACGCAAAATGAGGTAATTCTATACTCTGCATGAAATAATTCTATCTAGAGATAATTTTCAGTTAAAGCTAGGCTTCAATCAGCATATATATACATTAGTAATTATTGCACAAACAAACGGTCGAAAAATCTTTAACACTGCTAAAGGATTTATATATAATCCCTTACCATTGCTCATACATAATTCAAAAATTCCTGCCCATTGCTCATATACGATAAATCGCAGGACCCAACACCATCTAATTAAGAACTAATTAAAGCAAGGCTGGAAAGGAGGGAAAGTATTAAATTGCCAAATGATATTTAATAACGCCTGTGTGTTTCCGTCACCGAAGAGAGAAAAGGGGGAAGGTGAAGAGAGCTGAGATACTAAATGCAGTCTACAAAACTACACAAACAATGCTTGTATGTGTTGGTGGACAATTATAGTGTGTGTGTGTGTGTTTGTGTATACATATACATATACAGTATATATAAATATATATAAACATATATAAATACTGTATATACACACACACACACAATACACTTTTTACACAAAATATATATATATATATATATATATATATATATATATATATATATATATATATATATATATATATATATATATATATATATATATATGATTATAACTCCTTACTAATACCAAAGTTAAGAAGGTGGGGAAATGTTTCTTTTTTAGAGAAGGAATAATGGTAGCGTGAGCTGAAAATGCAAAATTAATAATCGTTAACGAGACAATATTTAATATAAAACCCTGGACATATCAACGAATATCCAATTACAGTCCACACGAAACCCAGTTTCTTTATTCGCTGCAATGACTCTTAGTTTCTGGTTACACTTATGACTTCTGCGAAAACCGCTCATTTACTAAAACCTTCACTGACGGCCTGACATGCGCACCTAACCTCGCAGAGCACTGATTCAGGGAATCCCCGAGGGAGAACGAGGATTCGGAGAAGGAAACGGGATAAAGGAACCCTCACTCTTCAAGTAAGCACATTAATATTCTTACACGTTTGATCTCCTTTATCTGGAAAACTAAACAAACCGAATCAAGAGTATTCCGTCTAATACAAGCTGCCCCTCCGAACCTCCTTCCTTATGGGTTACTTGTGATTTCGCAGTCCTAGTGACTTTTGAACTTCTACCTGCCTCAAGAGCTCCAAGTACAAACGGGCTACCATTCTCTCCCAAATTGAGCAAAGCTAATTTGCGCACTGTTTCATCTTAAATGAGTCGCATTTACAAAATTTACAAATATCTTAATTTCCATAAATCTCAATTACAGTCTTCACGCTCACGGAAAAAATAAAAAAAAAGTATCTATGCAAAGAAATACTATGCAGGAAAATTAAATTGTCAATTTTTTTTTTTTAAGTAAACGACAGCAACCATTCAATTTCAACTGAAATTAATGTAAAAGTTTTTGTGGAATTACTGTAAAATTTAGAAACACGATAATATTGTCATATATGAATAAATGCGTCACAGGTAAACCGAAATGAAACACCAGGCCTTATAATTTAATCATAAAGATGTGCAGTATGTCTAGAAAAAAAATGTTATAAAGAGGCACGTGGCTGTATGTAATTGATTTCAATGGAAAACGTTACCGCATATACATAATCAAACATTATTTAAAACCAAACTGATTTATAGATCAGAAGAAGAAAGCCCGAGAGAGAGAGAGAGAGAGAGAGAGAGAGAGAGAGAGAGAGAGAGAAACATTATGTTCAACATCATCAACACGAATAAGTGTTATAAATTTATATAATAGTAATTTAACTCTAGCAAAATGTTACACTAGCAACACACCCTCACTAAGCTGAATGGAATTCTTCCCTGTGGCTACCATCATTGTGCATTCTCCCCATGGGACACGAAACAGCAAAATATTTCAGGATGAAAAAAAAAAAAAAAAAAAAAAAAACACTCCAAGTTTTTCCAAAATCTGGATATCAGGAAACAATTTTTGGGGAGAGTCAAATAGAAGTAGAAAAGTAGTTTTCAATAATTGCTATAAACAACAGAACTTCATCACAGAATGTTACTCATATAGGATATATGTAATATAATGTGGCAATAACAAATAATAAATCTAAACATTTCAAATAACACTAAAAATCTGGAGCACTACTGCATTCTTTTTCAAGTCGTACTCAGTATTCGAACATCTGTCAAGAAATGAAGTCGAGAAGTTAAGCATTACTCGTATGTCCACAGAATTAACACAGATCTTGTGAACGTGGCTAAACGACTTCAATATATACATCATGTACATAAACATACATACATACATTATATAAATATATATACACACGTGTGTGTGTGTGTTATTTTCGGTTTAAGAGAGACGTCAGTGCATGGTCATTAGGTTGATTTGAGTTTGGATGAAGAAAAAAATTACGGCAATGCTGTAAGTCAACAGATCATTATACAGAATACAATCGACCTGAAAATGGCAAATTATACATGATCATGGAGATGTTTTGCCAGAGAGAGAGAGAGAGAGAGAGAGAGAGAGAGAGAGAGAGAGAGAGAGAGAGAGAGAGAGAGAACTGCTAGTTTTCTCTGCCCTCTACCTTCAGTCTAAACTAGTATTACATTCAAAATATGACATAATAGTGTCGCTACATTTAACTAAGCAATCATCACTAGAGGTAAGAAGGAAGCTTGTGAAGTATAATACAAGAAAAATTAGTAAAACAAGAACGAAACAAAACGTAGAAACCAATAATTACGAACAAACAAACATAAGGGAGGAAACAAGACGCATCTAGACATTCTGCCTTGATCATCACCCATTACTAAACAAATGCAATAAAAAAAAACTAACTTTTGCAGCATTTCTGCTAGAGCAGAAAAAAAGAGAGAAAAAAAAATAAAGGAAACTAAAAAAGTTAGATGCCGCTCACGGCTTTAAAAAGCTAAGATCCAGCCATGAAAGGCTTTTCTTATCTCGCAAGAAAATTACATTAACATGCAAACGGATATAGAGACTTCACTCCGGCATTATGTCGGAAACTGTGTTTAGGACTAAGTTGGCACTGAGAGAGAGAGAGAGAGAGAGAGAGAGAGAGAGAGAGAGAGAGAGAGAGAGAGAGAATGTTTAACGCAATAAAACTGCTTACATATTTGAAAAAGATACCTATAACTGTTATATAATCATTAATATATATATATATATATATATATATATATATATATATATATATATATATATATATATATATATATATATGTGTGTGTGTGTGTGTGTGTGTGTGTGTATAGTATGCATATATACAGAATAAATATACTGTATAATACACACACACACATATATATATGTATATATATGTGTATCAATATATTGCAAGCAGAGTAGATTAAATTTGAAATGAAATGGGTTTAAATTGTGAAATGCAGAAATACAATGAAATTCTAAAAAAGTTAGCTAGATGGATCTACGGTTTGAAAGGGTAGCTCGAGTGCGCGCGCATGCAGGTAACCAGAAGTGTTAGTGGAGGGCCCGACGCTCTACCAATGAGCTGTCAGTTTAAGAATAAGAAGATGCTGATGTTTATGGAGTTTTCTGCACTCAAGATTTTATCCCTGATTCAGCTGGTGAACGCTGAACGTAAAAGTTACTCTTATCTAGTTTCTCCCTGAAAACTTATTGGTGTATGTATGTGTGATATATATATTATATATATATATATATATATATATATATATATATATATATATATATATATATATATATATATATATATATATATATATATATGTATATATATAATGTGTATGTGTATATATATACTGTATATATATATGCACATATACATACGAACACACACCTTCTAGTCCTTATCCTTCACCTCTCAGAAAGAAATGAGGTACCTAACAAAGACGGAGCTCTCCTCCGCCAGCAATTCCATCAAAATGTATTGACGCACCGCTAATTGCCTTTCGGTACGTAGAGAGAGAGAATACACGGTAGCAACCGGCAACCAACATTCCCCTTTGAAACGCTTAACACACTGCTGCAAGCTCCTGGCAAGAGGATAGCACTCTTAATTGCTCCAAAGACATAAAGGAGAGAGAAGACGGGGAGAGCCGAGGGGGCAAGGGGAAGAAGGCACGGGTATCCAATTCCTTCTTAGGGGAATGATGGGATGCCAACGCTGACGTTATGGCGAGAGTTATGAGGTAATTGACTAATATGAC
>NC_089795.1:37780267-37782767 GCF_040412425.1 Macrobrachium rosenbergii
ACTAAAAGAAACTGAAGATTCTGAACAATCATCAATAAGGAAACGAAATTTACCAAAACCAATTTCTGTTAAACTTAAGAACAAATTCGGATTATTAACAGAAGAAAAATAAGAAGCAGCAGCAGAAGCAGCGCCAGCGGCTTTTGACTTTATTACTAACTGTGTGGTGGATATTTGGATATTTTCGTGGAATGAGATTTACGGGCGGGAGCCCTCCTTTCATTACTCCGACATTCAAATTTTATGCAAATGCCTCCAGATGCGTATAGACTTTTGAACGATATTAAGGCGAAATCTTTCTCGTCCTCGTTTTTTCCACCCCTCTCTCTCTCTCTCTCCCTCCCTCTCCTTATATCACCCCCTTGGTGAAACGGAGAGCACTTTCACTGCGAACGGATTAAACGTTTATCTTCTTGATACCATATCGGCGTTTAATATGCTAATCGTCCTCGTAAAACAAGATCTCTAGTGCCACGCCATCTGCAGTTTCATTCCATTTTGCTATGAGCGAGTGAAAAATTGCTCCACCCTGATTAACCCAAATATCCTACTAGTTTTTTTTTATTGCTAGATATTAGTAATTTTTATGAAGGAGCCGTCAAATTATAGCTGGAGTAGTAAAATTTGTGTAGAAACGCATATAATAATAAAATACGAATATATAATTAAGATAGTTACTTCAATGATCAGAGCCCATGGCTCCAGCAGTCAAAAAAATTAGGACTAAAGCTGAACATGAAGTAACCGTAACTTTCGTGTGTATACCACCGACCCCTTCGATCTTAAGTGGGATGTTAACTGGGTGATATATAATTACTTTCCTAAATCCATTTCACGATCTTCAAAAATAACCTAGAAATGACTGCTTTGATTATCTAGATGAGATGGTAAATCTAGCAAATCGCCCAAATTAAAACCTAATAATGGCTGACAGTAAATTACTAGGGGTGACACTACCAGTGTCACCGACGCCGAAACCAGTGAAGAGGGTGGGTGGGTGGGCGAGTTGTCGAGTAGTTATTTTGTACAACAGGCCTTAATAACTTATCAAGAATCTTTTAAGGTGGCCTTTGGCATTAAAGATTGGCTCCTTGTCCACCCAACAAGCTTCAGTTCTATTACAACTAGCCCGACCATCATTAGTGCACTTCAATAGCCTACATTAATGAGTGTGGGATAATCCTGATGAAAATTTCTAATATAAGGTATATACTTAACATTCCTCTCCAGGAACCTGAACCCACCAAATTGCAAAATTTCAAGATTGAGGAAAACCCTCTTTAAAGCCAAGTTTCCATTTAAAATGTCATTTACAAATGCCCCATAAAGTCATACAAGATGGCTAGATGCTAAGGTGAAGCCCTCATGCAATGACAGGTTACCCTGAGCAAGATATTTCATGGCTCAAATACAAGTTCGTAAGTGGTTCAACGCATTCCCATGTTCTAAAAATTCAATCCACAAAGAAATGCCTAAGTAACAAACCCACTATTTAGCATGACTGCGGAAAACACTTAACCGTCCTTAACTTTAGGTGGTTCTATGACACAGATCGCTTGACCCAACTCCCGTCATATAGTAGTAGAAAGGTACTTATCTAGAACACACACTCATCATTTCCAAGTAATTAAACTACCTACTTCACGTAACTTTCTTGTCTCGTCAAGTACGTAATCACCGCACTGATCCTCTTCTCAATCCTAGCCTCTTGTGTTTCAAGCTTTCCAGAGCGTCATTGCTATGCACACAAACTCAAAGTAGTGAAGCAAACATTAGAAGACATGCCATCGCCGTCAAGTACAATAATACCTCGGTGGAATAAAGAAAAAATAAAATAGAACGCGCCCCAGCAGATAGGCCCACTTTTCCGCCCAGTTCTCTTTCTTAATAATGTAGGTTTACACAATGCCACTAAGCCTTCACCGAATGGGATCATCTACGTGGTAAGTTCTCGTAACAAGAACGGGGCGAGAGATAAAACAGGGAGAAGGGCGGGGGCAGAGAGCTCACACGGATGAAGTAAGATCCCAAAGGGAAGATCTCATGGAAGGGGAGAAAGGATAAAGAAACGTAATAGAGGCGCTGGGGAGCTTGAGGTGGCCTAAGTGTGTGTGCGCGCCAGAGAGAGAGAGAGAGAGAGAGAGAGAGAGAGAGAGAGAGAGAGAGAGAGAGAGAGAGAGAGGTCTACAGACTGGTCTGGTGGAGATACGAAATCGGATGAATGTATGAGTGGCGAGGGGACATAAAACGATAATTGTTTTTGAAATAGGAAAGAGACGCGGGTTGGATGTTATTGCAAAGGGAGAATGGACTGTGAAGATGTACAAGAAGTTATTCCAAATTATATGAAATACCTAAGAGAGAGAGAGAGAGAGAAAAAACAAAACAAAACGTCTAATGAAAATCTACCCTGGAAGTACAAAAAAAAGGCAGAAAAATTAGGCAAACTAAAAGGACGAAAGAGAAAGGCAAAACCTAAGAGCTGACAGGAAAAGGAACA
>NC_089795.1:37792767-37802767 GCF_040412425.1 Macrobrachium rosenbergii
TCAAAGCGCCATGTGTGGCTATGTGGCAATGATGAAGGAAACGAACAGAATGCAGTCGACTTGAACAGCGGGGCAGTCAAATCTCGAAAAGAATTTATATATTACTGTTTTCTCTTAATAAACGGGACTCTGAGTTAGCAGCAAGCAAATTCCGCACTATAACATTAAAGCCTCAACAAATGCAACAGAACATTCATTTGCAAAAAAAATCTTCAAAGTGCTACCTACTGAAAAGTTACAAAATTTGCTTAAGTGAATAAGTTTAACCAACAATAATAAAAGAGACCTTAATACATATAAGTATAAATGAATGAACCTGAAAGACACTTATAAGGAAAGTACAAAATGTTTTCAGTCAATAACAACATCCAGGAAAATGCCCACAAAATGAAAAAGAAAGATGTAAACAGCGCACTATACGTTTTAAAAAAATTCTACACATTAAGTCTATTTTACATGCAACAGTATTCGGGTGTAACAAAACGCATCGCCTGGAACAAATTACAGGAGACAAAAACTAAAATACCCCTACTAATAATAATTCTAATTTATACATAAGCTACTACAACCTAACAAATAACAAAACCTACACTCAGTAAAAGGATACCAACCTTTAAAAATGGCACGCACAAACTGCAGCTCAGTGCTACAAAGTTCATCAAACACCACCGCGTACATGTAATCTTATGAATCAACATTATGTCACCATCTACAATATAGCGTCAGGAACAGCAACGGAATGTTACTTTACGCAATAAAGGCCGAAGAATTACAGCAAAATGCTTGTGAACAAACGGGACCCACTGTAAAATAATTGACGTTATCACCTGTTAGCGAGTGCAGCAAAATGCCATCACATACTGAAACTTCCCATGTGAAGTAAAATATTTCCTTCATATCTGCAATATACTGCTACCTGCAACAAAGCACTGCTCTAGAGAATTTAAGCAATCACAGGGTTACCCTACTACACTAACACCTGCAACAACAAAATACTGAATAACTCCATACTCTGACTTGAAATTCACTATCAGTAGCTGAAAAAATGTCAACGAAAAATGAACCGGTTTTGTGCTATCTGAGGATAATAAATACACCGTATATTAACAAAGGGTAGAAATAAATGAAGGTGATTCAACTTTAATGTAGTTTACATCAAAGGGCAGCCCAGAAGCCCTACGGAGTGTAAGGAAACACACATAAACAAAGGACGGGAATGGTTTCTACTGCCAAAATTAAGGAAGATTAAGAGACAAAGAAAATGATCGTTTGGCCATAAGACAAGTAATACTTGTGAACATTATCAATCGCTTATGGGAAGGAGAATCAGGAGAAATTAATTGATGTAAAGGAGGAAAAAGGCACTGCCATGGTAACACTATTTTAAGGATGTTAAGAATATGCACATCATCTAATGCACTCATCTAATAAAAAAAATTATGCACATCTACATATGCAGTCATCTAAAAAAAAAAAAATTAGAGACTATAAATGCTAAAAGAGCCCAAGGCGAGGAAGCTCTTACTACCCCAAAATTAAAGTGATGCTTTCAGGGTCAATGCTAGTTACTAGAAAAACCAAAAACTCCACAGACACTGGCCCAAAAACTCCCATCGTTTGATTTCACATATAAACATTTCCAGATTATACTAAGGATCGTGAATTTGCTTGAAATTTTGTAGTTTCCATAAATAAAAGAAGTGTACTTGTATGTGACTCCCAACATCAACTACGAAAACAAATTTCTTCCCTACATGTTAACGCAGTAGACTAATTAGCTTTACACGAAAACTTCTCTTCACCTTGGCATAATTTTAGCTTTATTGTAATTACTTTCTTCCGGTGTCCATGGAGCACCTTTTTATTTTTTATTTAGATGAAGAAAAGAACGTTGCCCGCTGTATTTTCCTTCGAACATGGTTTTAAATGAAGGTCACCTTACAGTGTGAAACGTGCATGCACATTCTCTTGAGGAATCATTTGCATTTCATTAACTACGTTGACCATTACAAATACATACTGTATGTAAGCGTATGTCGAATTTTTGTCGATGAAAAAAACCTTAAATCATTCCATAGGTGGATATAGAGAGTGAACAGCAAGTGAAACAACAATAAAATTCCCCTCTCATTCACACACTCACTCACTCAGTCACACACACACACACACATACACAAATGACATGCGACGGAGACCGAAACTACTTCACATCAGAGTCGTGCTAATAGACGAACTATCAGACTCGGTGCCACGAATCCGGGGGAAATTCCAAAGACTAATGGACCGGCCTCGAAAATCATGACAGCTGGATGGTCGTTAGCGACCTTGCTTAATGGCGCGTCGCCCCCCATTAACACCTCCCCCACTAAACCCCTTTCATACATTGAAACATACGCAAAACAGCCACCGTCCGCTCCTCCAATCCGCTCTTGTATTCCGTCCCTTTTCACTCTCCAATAATACGATTTTCTAAATACACAAAATGAAGAGAGAGAGAGAGAGAGAGAGAGAGACTACTTCCAAAGAGCAAAATTTAATATTCAATTATACAGTGAAACGATTTGTAACGCTTTTCTAAATAGACAAAATGAAGAGAGAGTGAGAGAGAGCAAAATTCATTATTCATTTACATGGTGTCAGGATTTGTAAAGCTTTTCTAAATACAGAAAATGAAGCGAGAGAGAGAGAGAGAGAGAGAGAGAGAGAGAGAGAGAGAGAGAGAGAGAGAGAGAGAGAGAGAGAGAGAGAGACTACTTCCAAAGAGCAAAATTTAATATTCAGTTACACGGTGTCACGATTTGTGCACTTGCACATGCAGGAGGTAGGATAGGATTCGGAGACTAGTCCAGTAATCGACGCCTCTCCCTTCATTCGCTCTTATATGCATGAGGCGACATTTATGCTGGAAGGGGTCTTGTCAACCTCACCCTGACACAATCACTGGATAAATGTATGGGTGATCTCTCCATATACTTCTCACATTTCAACTGTGTCTAATTTAATAATAATAATAATAATAATAATAATAATAATAATAATAATAATAATAATAATAATGTACTTTATTTCACTTTATGACCATAAACAATGCGAACTGATTTAGAAAAGAAATGAACAGCTACATCCACACCGAAAACCATATTATAGGATATGAGATATACAAAAAGTGGTGGAGACAGTTTTGCTAACGTTATTGACTGATATTTCAAAAGCAAATCAGTTTATATAAAAGTTACTGGTGGCACCTAGTGAACCGAAAATGGAAAACAAATATGCTCATGGTGAGAAAGGTAAATAATGACTGATGATGATCGGTTAGTGAATTAAATAATGACTGATGATGATGATGATGATCGGTTAGTGAGTTAAATAATGACTGATGACGATGATCGGTTAATGAAGAGAGTATGCAATTCTTAAGTGTTGCGAGGAAGAAGGAGAGTGAGTCCTAGACAGGGGATTGATAGATGACGTGAAAGGGGTCCTGTCTAGGGGGAGGCGTGCTTACAAGACAGAGGTGAATACCATTGTGTGTAAGATGGTTCATCAGTGATCTTCTGTATGAACAAGCTATTGTTACGAAAGTTTTCCTCACAGAAAATTCCTACAAAATTCAGCAGTTTAGGTGTGAGCGTAGCAGTAATCACTGTCCTATATTTCCCTGAGAGCCAACCCCCTGTTAGGGGAGGAATCAACAGCAATACAGGAAGTGAAGCAGAAGATCTTAAATGGACTTAGATAATGAGGAAGATCTTATAATAATAATAATAATAATAATAATAATAATAATAATAATAACAATAATAATAATAATAATAATAATAATAATAATAATAATAATAATAATAATAATAATAGACACAACAGCGGGGAAAAAAGAAATATACAAAATCAATTATTACATCAGATATAGTTTTAAAAAACTGGAATAGTTCAAATGTTTTGTAGTAACTATGCGCATTTCCAAACTTTACATCATTAGAGAATTATGACAGTGTCAGAATTAAGGTTAAGGTTTTAGGTGTACTTACTAACTGTGATTTTCGATTTATCAAAATAAATCTTCGAAATTTCTGCAGTGCACTAAAAATTTCAGTAATAGTAAAAATTACTGATTACATTACCGTAACTGTTGAACCAAGAATATACTATGTCCTGAATAAAAAAAAATATATTTTTGTGACGACTCTTTTTAAGTAGACTGTACGAAATAAGGGAAACCTCTACACTAATGAAAATTAGGTAAAAATATTTGGTGATAAATGATGTGAATGGTTTTTTTCATTTCTGAAACGCCAGTTTAAAAAAAAAATAAGAGGCTATAAGGAAGTGATAAATCAATAAAGGGCATGCATAGCATTCCTTTAATTCTTAACGGATTCAAGTTAAAGAATAAGTTGATAATGTAAACAGAAAATAAGGACAAATCAGACAAACTAATGTTGCAACCTTCATAAGAAAACTAAACGGATTACATGAAGTTAAAAATAAATAATAATAATAAATAAAAATACATTACAGCAATATCCAAAGAGCGAGCCCATGATCTAAAGATGTTTAAATTACCCATTAGAATTAAAATAAATAAAACGTTCCCGGATCCGACTGCTCTGAGGAGAGCACCTGACAATTAAATATTAAAATCCAAACGATGAAACGTGCGAAGGAAATGATTAAACAAAGAGCTTAAGACCATGTGATTAACTGATTAGCTGGGCGTTCGAAGGGGAAGAGGAAAAAAAAAGACAGATAAAGAGATATGAGGACATGACAGGTAGTGAATAGAGAGGTTACAGAGAGAGAGAGAGAGAGAGAGAGAGAGAGAGAGAGAGAATTTGCTCAAATCTTAAATGAGCATACTGTAAAAGTGTATATGCCCTGCAAGGAGAATCCATACATATAGGCTATATATATATATATATATATATATATATATATATATATATATATATATATATATATATATATATATATATATATATATATATATATATATTTAATAATATGGCTACAGAGAGAGAGAGAGAGAGAGAGAGAGAGAGAGAGAGAGAGAGTAAGAGAGATAAACTTGTCAAATCTTAAATGGTTTTTCTCCATACGCATTATATATATATATCTAACATTTCTATTTTTTTGTATAATTAAAGCTCCTATTAATTTGTCTAATACGTTTTGTTTTTGTACTCTTAAGTTACTTTCCAAAACTCTTTTAGCACTTTAAAGACTATTAATCCAACGTTCCTACTGCACATACCTCGCTGTTGTCTTCAATAATTCCTACATAACTCACTATTATTTTCAGTTTCCTACATACCTCGCAATTACCTTCAATAACTAAACGAACAAAACGCACGTAGGTAGGTTTTTCAACACATATGGTGGCTCATGTGAACGTGGTTGTGCGCTCTGATTTGTTCAAAGACAGCAAGACGGCAACGGGTTCTGGTGTGTAAAGCATAATTTTCTGAAGGTCTGCGTGTTCTCTCTCTCTCTCTCTTAACTTTGGTTTCCGAATGGTGGTAAAATGATGAAATACAGTTGGGATTTATAGAGAAATTGGAACTGGAATATAGAATCTAGGCCAAAGGCGAAGCGCTGGGCCCTAAGAGATCATTCAGCGCTGAAAGGGAAATTGAAAGTAAGAAGGTTTGAAAGATGTAACAGGAGGAAAACCACGCAGTTGCACTGTGAAACAGTTGTTAGAGAGGGTCATATTTATACAATATATATATATATATATATATATATATATATATATATATATATATATATATATATATATATATATACATATATGAGAGATTAGAGAGAGAGAGAGAGAGAGAGAGAGAGCGCATTACAACGTAGATAACCCTCTCTCTCTCTTTCCCTCCTCCCCCCCCCCCACGAAAAGAGAGAAGAAAAAAACAGAGCATTATATCTCTTTGCAATTCAGAGTGGTTTCCCTTGTCCCTGATTTGTGTAACTCTGCAGCATTAAACAACATTAAGGCTGAGTGGATGCGTGAGGAGGAGGAGGAGGAGGAGGAGGAGGAGGAGGAGGAGGAGGAGGAGGAGGAGGAGGGAGGAGGAGAGGAGGAGGAGGAGGGAGCAGAGAAGGGGAGACAGTGAGAGGGGAATCAGGCAGAATCCCCGTTTGTGTAAGCAGTGAAAAGATGGATAAGAGGGCACGCATCAGCCGAGGGGCAGAGGAAAAACCATAAACGCATTTCTAAAAGTGAGTTGCATTGTTAAGTCAACGGGTGGGACGGAAAAAGTAATAATGCAAACAAACATGCTTCCGAAAAAATAAAAAACACAGGAATGAAAGTGTAGGGAATGTATTATGCAATATGAATAAAATGTGGATAAAGACAGAACCCCAAGCAAATGGAGTTACAGTGTTATGTGTGTTAAATGAATTGAATACAAAAAAAAACTTTAATGCAATATAAGCAGCTTAATGGCTTTCACCGTAAAACGGTTAAAGGTAATGAGAGAGAGAGAGAGAGAGAGAGAGAGAGAGAGAGAGAGAGAGAGAGAGAGAGATTATTCAAGCAACTCCAGTGAAACCGACCTAAGCATACTTTTTCAGTTTACGAATTTATAGATTATCTTTCCCTTCTAGACTGAAAACTTTTTCATATTTATATGATTTCTGAAGGAAAAGGTAACATATCACAATTTTTAAAATAACGTAAAGTCACCAACATTAGTGACAGAGAAAAATATACATTTGCTGAAATAATGGAGAAATAGTAGAGTTGCAAATCAATTAAGACTATTAATATATTCATAACCAAATAAACATGACCGTCTTTCCTGAATAACAGTGAAACTCCACTTTGGAAAAAAAATCCACATCAAATTAAAAGAACGAAGGACTCAAATTGGCATTTCATGTATTGTTAACACTTCTAAGAGAACAGAAATTCTCTGAATCAATTCTCGATTGAAATTCCTCAAGCAAAATGTTACGCCTTTCGATAAGCGAAAGAGAACTTGAATATACTGCATGAAAAAATCATCTCTCGTTAAACAATAAGTTGCTTGACTAGTGCAACAGAGCACAGAACGTAAATATACAGTAGTTTCCTTCTGTCATCACAGCAAAAATTCCTCTTAACTTACGCCGAAAACTTCGTACAATCTTCTCTGAGCGTCTCATTTACTACAATTACGACAAATTTGTTTGAATCAACTCCAAACAACTTATTTTCAAATTCTGGCATGCTCATCCGCCGAGTATTCATAAGTACAAGACACGCCATCTACGACCGAAACTTTACGATTAGTGATAATGGTTCGAATATTTTGTGTGTGCGCGCGTGTGTTCCGAAAGTTCTGTACCGTACTGCAGATATATACAAAATAAAAATGTTAACTCCGTTCTTAGCGCTAAATGCTTTAATTACGAAT
The DNA here is from genome assembly GCF_040412425.1 of Macrobrachium rosenbergii. NCBI lineage: Eukaryota > Metazoa > Arthropoda > Malacostraca > Decapoda > Palaemonidae > Macrobrachium > Macrobrachium rosenbergii. Next base: position 37,800,165 of record NC_089795.1, read on the forward strand.
TAAATGTGTCCTGAGGTAATGTTTACACTATGTGAATCATTGTGACTGAAACGAATGAGCAAGATGATCAGAAATTTCAATGAAAGAATGCCATCAGCCTGTATAAATCAACATTCATTTCAAAGAGAAAATACGACACTCCCAGATGCTTGAAATGTATAGCCACAATATTGGGGGGAGCTCACATAAATGATAATTAAAATGAATGACACCACTGAATAATAGTACGAATTCAAAGGACAAAATATATGGATCACGAAACTACGAAGGAACCGAGGCTTGCAGCAAGTGACCGGAAATCTAATGAACATTTCATTGCACTCTGGACACTGTACAACTGATAGTTCCCTTTAAAGTTAGGTTCACAATAATATCAATAGTTCAACCTAAGTTGGGTTCACCACAAATCAAAGTACTGCGTCGAAATTTTTTGCTCATCAAGTCGGCGCGCAACTACGGCGCGGTTTTTGATATTCATAACACTATAATAGAGGCTGAGGCATTCTAAAAGTAATCCCAGGGGTTACAGTACCATACGAAGATGACGAAAAAGAACCGACTGCACACATGCTTCTAAATAATTAAGGACATTTGACAAGGAAAATGCATAAGCCCAAATAAAAGTAAAATTGTGAATATATATATATATATATATATATATATATAATATATATATATATATATATATATATATATATATACACATACATACATATATATATATATATACAGTATATATATATACATATATATACACACATATATATATATATATATATATATATTACACACACACACACACACACACACACACACATATGTGACACACATATATATATATATATATATAGTTATATATATATATATATATATATATATATATATATATATATTCTATCTCCACACACGTTTCTCAAGTAACAAAGGAAGTGATGCGAAGAGGAAAATCCTAAGAATTCCTATGCGGAAAAGTTTCAATTTTGTGTCTCCTCGAATTCATGTCGCAAGGGTGGGGTCAAAGGAAGGGGGTGACTGTCCACCCTCGCACCCTATCTTAAGAAGCCCTTGTACCCGAGAGAGAGAGAGAGAGAGAGAGAGAGGAGAGAGAGAGAGAGAGAGAAACTTCTCCCTCGTACTCCAATAACCCACTCCCAAAACTCCAGAGCTCTTGGCTCTTGAGGACGTGTCCCCACTCCTTCCTCCCCGACTCCGTCCCCTAGTTTTCAAGGTTCAATTGGGCCATTGGAACATTTTTGGATTCCAGTCAGGCCCGGGATGGTCGGTTCTGCAATAACTTCTTCCAGAAACCCCCGAGACCCATCCTCCTTACACGCTCGGGGGTAGGACGTGGTGATATGGGAACTTTCATCTATCACGTATTTCCCACAATCGTATATTGTCTCGCCAAAATTCGCGATATTTACGTAACACTAAACCATTTTTTATTAATTTTCTAAGGTTCATTATTTCAGGTTAATAACACGGCCTTAAATAGAATTTTTAGTAATTTTACCAGTATATATATATATATATATATATATATATATATATATATATATATATATATATATATATTCACCAAATAATGAAGGAAACGTTGAGTAATTAACGAGTCTGCTAGAGGAGAAAATAAAATACAATCGCAATTACCGTACGTAAATAAAATCCAATTGCGGACCGTATGATCTTATAATGGGCAAATAAGCACCAACAGACTAAAAACACAATGAAACGGATGAATAACTAGATAAACCTCAGAATTAATTAATTGGTGAGCCATGTTGAAACTGAAGTACTGCGTTTGCCAGTATTCAAGCAAATCATATAAGCAAGTTTGCTCTTTTTATTTCTGTAAATAAATAGAAAAATAAGAAATGTAATGAGCAAGTAAGCAACGGTAATGAAATAAAGTAGCAAGAATTAGCGTTATTCTTGAGAACAACATGGAGTTATTTATGTTACCCAAATACAGTTCACTTGAAGAGCTAAGGTCAAAGGCTCATGAAACAGCCAATGACAATAAAAAAAAGCATAATGAATATATATATATATATATATATATATATATATATATATATATATATATATATATATATATATATAAATAATGGAAACAAAGAAGTAAACAGCAAAATTAAAAGATACCGTGTATGCTTAGGACCAAAGAACATCTCACTTGAAAGAGTGGCAAATAATAAATTTTCCTATTTCCAAATAATTTTTTGAACAGCACTATAATTTATTTTTTTATAGTTTTATATACCTTTCTTCATACTATACAATACAATCTGCCAATTAAATTCTATAACTCAAAGAAAAATAATGCCTCTTCGATTAAATTTTAACAAATATCACTTCATAAAATACAACAAAAAAGGCTAATCAAAAAGTCAATACTTATGTATAATGAATGTAAACCGTGAAATTTTGCATCGTATCGATAAATAATTTTACCAGTCACCCCAAGGAAACATGAACGATTGCCCATTTCAGGTTATGTAAGTAAACATATGCCTAAAATGACGTTTTAGTTATATATACTGTACATCACGCACAAACAAGCAACAGACGCCCGCGCGCGCACACACACACACACACAACGC
>NC_089795.1:37805267-37817767 GCF_040412425.1 Macrobrachium rosenbergii
GTACACATGAACAATTAAGAGTTTTATACTTCTTGTATTAGTTTATTAATTTGTATATTTTTGTTAGGAAAATTAAATTTTGCCCCAAAGTGTCCATAACCTTACATAGGTGATATGAGTAGTGGAATATTATTATATATCCTGTGTCTGCAGGAAAGAAAAATAATATAGTGAAAATATTGCTTACAAATACCTTATGCTGATGCAGCCAATATACGGTATTTTGAATGAGGAGGTCTTTGCCAATTACAGATCCTTGTCCACTTTCTGCTAAAAATATTCTGCCATTCCAGTCTTATTCTGTAGCTTAATGGGTTGTCTTATTCAGTAAATTAATGGGTAATCGTACTTTATTACTGTAATGAAATACGGTACATTCATCAGTTAAATTTACCATTTCCAATCTTCAAGAAGGAACCCAACAGGTAACACAATAGACACATAGGCTATGCTGGTAATAATTGACGAAAATAATACAGCTTCTTGGAATGACACTGAATACCAGAACTTGTTTAAATGAAGTTGAGATTTCTAAGTGGAGTTTTCTGTGCTTCCGTTGTACGAAATAAATTAGCTTCGACATTTATTAGGACATTTAAAATATTCATTAAAATTTCATCACCCTGTAAATAACGCACATAACTTTAACTTTTCGAAATATACATGAAACAGGCATGAACGATATTCAGTATTAAGGGTAATAAATAATCACTTGGAATTTGTAAAAATAAAAATAACTTTTAATGTCAATATCATATAAAAGGACATGCAAAATAATTCCCTATTATTTATGATCAAAGCGGAAGTACACGCTGAGAGAGAGAGAGAGAGAGAGAGAGAGAGAGAGAGAGAGAGAGAGAGGTTACAAATGATGGTAAAATCCCGGCCGGATGCAATATTTAAAACTACAATAAATCTAGTTCAGTCCGTTCCATAAAACATCTATTTATATTCAGAAAAATACATCCATCGAACCGGCCGCTTGCAACCACGCCACAGTTAACGGGGTTTGCCATTCAAACCCACTGATAAATACCTGGTAGATTTTTTACATGAAATAGAACACCGGCAGTTCATGGGCTTACAAAATAAATACAATTTTGGTGACTAACATGTTATCTACCTTGCGGCTAAAAAAATAAAAAATAAAAAATTACAGGAACGCCATAACATTCTGCGTAATATGTAAAAATAGGAGGATGAAGACCGACTTAACTGTGAGAGGAAGGGGTTAAATGTAAAAGTAAAAACGATAAAATGGATGAAAATTCAGGTAGGATTAAAGATGGGCTGTTTGCACAGTATGTGTGGCATAAGCAGAACCAAAAAGGTGAAAAATGTGTAGTTACGTGAGCGAAGTAGCCTAGTATTGTGCGGGGTACGATGGACGAAACTGTTTTGATATTGTTTGGTCCTGTGGAAAAAAACGGATAACGAAAGACTAGTGAAAGAAAGTGCATAATTCGTTAGTAAGTAATATGAGTGAAAAGGGGAAAGTCGCATACACGCAAATACGTGTACGATTTTTGCACTTGGGAATCATCCTCGATTCAACATTTATCGTATAAATATGGCAACGAACGTTGGTAAGGGAAACAGCTTACGCTGAATATATTTAAATGTGTCAAGTCGCACAAACGAAATGGAAAGGTAACGAATTTATTAGTGTAACGAACTAAAAAAAAAAAAAAAATAATAAAAGGGTATCTCACAAAACAGAAGTACAAAACTGTAGTGGGATAAAACAGTTTACGCCAAGATTGTTTGCTGTGAAACAATGATAAGATAAAAGGCTTCGAAACGGCTAGAAAAAAAAAGAGAGAAAAAGGTGAAGTTGAAAAATAAGACAAAATTTCACTTGATTACGTTCAGTGAAAAGCTGAACTCAACGGTCGCTGCTCGCACTAATGAGACGCCTCCCCTGCCGCACTTGAGACAAAAACACAAACAAAAACAATGATTTTCTCTCTCTTTCTCTCTCTCTCCTTTTCTTTCCAAGAAAGTCACGAGATGTAACTTCACTTGCCGAGACCACTCCTGAACTTTAGCTTTTTTATTTTGCATCTTTACTGTTACCAGTTAATGAATATTTCCAAGATCGTTGCATATAGCGAAATTAGTCTCTTGCTTCTCTCGAAATATGTTTGCTTCAGGAAAAAAAAAATGCACAATAGTGAAATTTTTGTGCTCACTAAACTGTCACAATATCCCAGGAAGAGAAATGATTTTACAAGCAAGGTGTTCTATGTTTGTGGCCGCTTCTTAAAAACGAAATTTAATAGAAATATTGGCTATGCATTAAACTGCCAAATGTGCACCCCATGAGACAACAATTATCTGACGCATTTGCTACGATTAATTCATTCATTCTCTCTCTCTCAAAATAAAGGCGGAGAGACATAACGTCAAGTTTCGTAACAACGAGAAAAATTTAATCTAAATTACGATAAATGAAATTTAAAAAATGAAACGATAAGATTCTTCGCTCTCATTCATTTAAATGAATGGAAGTCGGGTGTCAGGAAGTCGCGACAGAAATTCAATGCCTAAAAAATTAATTCGTAAAAAAAAGTACAGATATGTTATACTTGCAGTCAAATAAATACATTCCAGCAATTATTTTTAATGAATCAATATAAACATCCAAAATACTGAATTTCCTTTTACAGCATCCAAAAGCACACCCACACACATACACGAATTAGAACATGAAGAGAGAAAAGGAAGATTGTAGCAGAGGAGAGGGCGAAAACAGAATGGCGTTTGTGATGGCCCAGCCACCACCACTGGCTGGACTCCTGCCCCCGCCCCCGTTTAATGAGGCACAGGCAAGCGGGCAAAGCCGATTCCCAGCGAAGAGAAGAAAATTCTCTCTCTCTCTCTCTCTCTCAGACACACACACACAATTTCTCATTAGGGGAATTTAGTCCAAAACACAGAAATGACAATCAAGTCTCTTCATCCACCTCTTTACCTAACTTGGCTGGACTTATCGAGAAGTGATATTCTCTCTCTCTCTCTCTCTCTCTCTCTCTCTCTCTCTCTCTCTCTCTCTCTCTCTCTCTCTCTCTCTCTCATGTATTTTCCTCATCTTCTCTCAAATCAACTTGATTCGACTCGCCACTCACAAGAATCTCTTAGCTCATCTTTGTTAGATTTAGATTTACCAGACAAGATAGGTCCACTCTCTCTCTCTCTCTCTCTCTCTCTCTCTCTCTCTCTCTCTCTCTCTCTCTCTCTCTCCTGCCAAATTTCATCAACAAGACATAACATTTTCTCTAAACATACACGCGTTCCCAAATGTCTACTGGACTTGCTACACACACATATGTTCTCAAAACCTGTTCTTCCGTCTTTTTCCTTTTTCTTTATTTTACTGACCGACTGTAATATTCTCTCTTTATACCCATCTCGAACAGCATCTTCATCAAACTAAACAAGTTTAAATCTACAACAAAACAAAACGCTTTCTAATAAATATTACGCATCCGTCCACGGGCCCTCTTCCTCGCATCTTTCCACCAGCAGGCAGATAATTGGTTACTCTATACATCTCGTCCATTTCCTCCGTGACATGCAATCCCCATAGATAAAAACTGTCTAATACAAAAAGGGTTGCTCTTCCTGTTTGGTCTTAATCTGCGTTTACAAAAGTCTTTTCATTTATCTCTTAATGTTACCAGAACGAATTCTGTTGAGTGAGATACACAGAGAAAAATGTTACTTTCAGGTTTAAAGGTACAAAAAATAAAATTAAACGAACAAAATACCACAAAAAAAATGAAGGGGGTAAGTTGGAAAATACGTTAAGTTTATTTGGTCCGCTTTTCGGGAAGAATTTCTGCTAAACTGCAGATTAACAGTTCCAACGGGGTAAATCAAATCCACGCGGTATATAAAAATTAATTCATCTTTTATTAAAAGCAAGCAATTTCCACGCCACCACTGGAAAGTGAAAAAGCTTTTAATGATTAATGAATGCATTTATTCAAATGGGAATTATTTACATAAAGAGCTTTTGTGAAATTAGTTTTCAACAAATATCTTCGTTAAAAATGTTCAAACGAGTGTCTTCCCCGAGGAATCCATTGCTTTATTATGAAATCTGTTATCGCTAGGGACCTTCATTCTAAAATATTCATCACTTTTAGCAGCTGAATTCACAGTCATTTTATATTAATGCTTTTACAAAGTTGAATTCACTACCGTTGCTGATGCTTCTCTTTCTAATGCCGAGTCCATCAGGGCCATTTTATCATTTTTTTATGAAGCCGATGTAAATTTCAAAATGTTTTTGGCTTTTTCTACAACAGAATTTTACTTATTCATTTTATCAAGATTCTTAATTGCGTTAAATTTATTACCATTTTAACAAATTATCTCTTGCCTCGAACTTTAATACAACTACCTTGATTATTTCAAGATTTAGTAACTGTGACCCGATAGTTAACATACCACAACATAGTCATTATATATATATATATATATATATATATATATATATATATATATATATATATATATATATATATATATATATATATATATATATATATATATAATGAAGAATCATGAAACAATGACAGACATCTCAGGTTGAAGGGTAAAGGCATGTATGTCTCTACGCCATAATAAACTTAATCTTGTGGGGAGACATAGGCTGTGCCTTTACCTCTTCAACCTGATATATATATATATATATATATATATATATATATATATATATATATATATATATATATATATATATATATATATATATATATATATATAATATATATATATATATAAAACAAAATCTAAGAGGGAGAATAAAACGCCGTACTCAGTTCTGAGACAACTGCTAACTAAAACAATGAAGATGGGTTAAGGCTGAATTCATTTCCCCCTTTTGGACGTGAACGCCAGAACAATGGCAACCTGAGAGAGAGAGAGAGAGAGAGAGAGAGAGAGAGAGAGAGAGAGAGAGAGAGGCAATCAGAATTAAATTCAAGGCATCTCATTCGAAATTCAGGACGTTCTGGCTAACTCGTCGAAAGGATTTCGGACTTGCTCAGTCGGTGACGGCTCACCAAATCCCAGACGCTCCCGCTTCTTTATTTCCTCTTTGCCAGCTTTTAAATAAAAACGTCAGCGCTGAGAGGGAGAAAGATTTCACGTGGAAACATTTAAACATTTTTTTTCAATAGCAACGTTCATAAACAATTAACGAAACAGATGTGTCATTACCTGATCATTTTGAACAGTCACAATCAACTTTCATCCAAACAATTTTAACATTTCATCTTCGGAACAGTTTTGGTTTGCCATCATGAAACATACCGGGACAAATGAGCATTTCATATTCAGATCAGTTCTGAAAGGTCAAAACAAATGTCTACCAACATAAAAAAATGACAAGTATTGAAGGGTTAACGATTGCTCAAAAATTACATTGTGGTTAGGTCACCAGAATGCGCGAATGTCGTGTTGGATAAGTATAAATTTTTTTTCACAAAATCCCGAAGCACATCGAACAAAAACGCCAGACCAGACAGGTCACCTGCATAACGTAACATATAAATGAACGACATTAGCTTAATCGACAACTCATGGGGTTTAAAATAACAAAGGTAAATATTTAAACAATCCAAAAGTGTAAAGAATCGATTCACGGAAAGAAAGGCTAGAGCCGCTAGACCTTCTCTGAACTAAGGAGATTTAACCGTACAGGATAATGAATGCAAAAATAACTACCAAGGTTTCAAAGTGGCTACATGTCTAAAAATAAAAATTCGATTTTTAAAGTTATCAAAAGATGCACAGTATTTCAAAATATACCTATTTGCCCATTGTTTGTAACTTGTTTTTCTAGAATTATTTGATAATTTAAATCTGAAAATACAAGAATACGCAAGGATGACTGTAAAAACGGCAATGTTTACTTCATTTTGGATTCAATTTCCACTCAGTCAAAAACAGTGGAAGTGAGACGAGTCGTATGCTCAGGACAAAATAAAAACTATTATTATAAACTTTCTTCGTCGTCCATCGCGAAAAGATTAATTCAATAACCAACGCTAAAATATCCAGACCTTTATCGTCCCACCTATCGCCCCAAATTAGAGGAATGGAGAAGGCTCTCGGCTCTAGATTCAATCCACAAAACTCATTATGCAGAGTTGACCAAACAGAGAAAGCGATCGAGACAGCTGGAGAATGAAAACAAAGACTGCCTGGACAATTTCGAGAGAGAGAGAGAGAGAGAGAGAGAGAGAGAGAGAGAGAGTAATTCTCTCTCTCATTTCTATTTGTCCCGACTTAGTTCACAAAACGAACAGTTTCCTGATGCCGTTACAGCTCCTCGATGAACATACCCTGGAGATAAAGTTAATCCTAACACTATTCGCTAGGGGCCATTGCCCACGTGACGTGCTTAAAGAAAGGGCAGCTAGAGAGTTGGAAAAAGTGGTCGCGGATAGGTTGGGGGAATGGACGAGAGGACACGAAAATTGGCTCCAGTAAAAGGGGGGTGAGGAGAACGAAAGGAAGAGAGAATCGTCGCTGCCTTCAATTCTGTCATCTAAATGACCGTTATTAACGAAGGCCATTTAACTACAATTAAACTTTTACTTTTAAAGGTAAGGCTGTTATTCTTCTGCCTAAACTTTTCTCAACAACTGACAAATACATAACGACACAAAGCTAATAATTAGTGCCTAGAGTATTGAAGTACTGTATCAAAGTGTCATAACAATGCAAGCAGTTCTAACATGAAAGCTATTCTCATATTTCTTGACAATATCCGTCAGAGTTACGGAAGGGTATATCACTTTTTTGTCAAGAATATATTTTTTTGCTATCAACCCATCATAAAGATAAGTTGAAATTATACTAAGCTCTGATTCGCAAAATCAATTCCTACCTACATTCAATTTGTTACAAAATATCCTTGAATTTTTGGGATTACATAAAATTTTAAAATACTACCACTGCTTCCCCATACAATCCCTGAATTGGAGAGTGCATAAAAACGATTCATTAATAATAATAAATCCTTTTGAAATAATACAGCCGAAATAACGAACAGGTATTTGGCCGTTAACGGTTTTTGTTTTGTATTGTACTAGCCCAAGCATTCAGCCAAAAATAAACGTATATTTTATGTTTTGAAAACCTTCGTCATTATCATAAAAGAAACCCGTAATCTAGTAATACCATTATACATTCCAATACCATTATTAATTATATCATTATATAAAAAGGTCTCTTTATATTCTCTGGAAAATTATCATCAGAACAACACTTTCGAAACTAAAATCTTTTTATCTTCCGTTTCAATCTCAGTATGAACATAATATGCCATGTCAGCTCAGCTTCTCTGGCCACCAAAGGAGTAGGAGGACCCAGTCCTACTATGACTAGGATGACAGCTTTCAAACGGGAGGCTGGAGATACGAGGAGATTTGTGATAGTGAAAGCTCAGGAGACATGAGTGGCAGAAAATCACAAATGTCCTTTACGTAGCATGGCGTCTGAGGCGATGGTAAGGTCACGAGTAGGTATTATGAACATCGGCCAAATGAAATATTTTTAAAGGACAATATACTCTCAAATTAAGGAAACCATAAGTAAAAGTAATAAAAATATGAAATACAATGACAAAAGCGTTACTATTTGTTTAAGTCTATTAATAAAGCCAGATCTGTACTTGTGAGTGTTGGAATGTTTATGTATATAAAAATATATCTTTGATGCGAAATTATTATCACTAAATCACTTCTATATCTACGAATGTATACCGTGGTGATGCAATGAGTGTAACTTAAATACAATCAACACCGGACTCATTTCATTAAATGCACGAAGATTTAGATTTTGTATATATTAATGTACTCATACACAATAGCCATTTCTATTGCAATAAGAAGCACTGGTCTGAAAACAAATTCCCATTTAGAAAGAAACTTTTGCTGTATAATGCTTTCGGCACTGCAACAAGAATTTTTAGAATCGATGTTTTACAAGATAAACGTCAGAGTAAATGACAGCTTTTACACCCATACTAAATAACCTAATTCTGTTATCTATTTAACAAGATGAAAGGAAAACATTGTCAACAACTCTTTCACGAAGAATTTACATACATGACAGAAACGGTACTCGGTCTTCTAAAAGATCACGTAAAATTTTCAATAGTTCTGTCTAACACGATCTTTATTACATTATCGTTAACCATTCAAAGGCTCAGCGATGTGATATTCGAGGCGATGATTAGTAGCCCAAACAGTGTTGCAAAAAACCAATTAAACCAGAAATTCATAGAACGTATTAGCCAACAATTTTCACAAAATATACTTTGAAATGCATTGAAATGCACTTAGTTACTAATTTTATTTGTACTCAAGGGAGTTTGTGACACTGTTTCTAAAGGTCTGATTTTTTTTTGAGAGAGAGAGAGAGAGAGAGAGAGAGAGAGAGAGAGAGAGAGAGAGAGACTGGTCACGTTAGTTACACTATACTTTCCCAACGCCAAATGACAAAAAATCTCAATTGGTTTTCATTTAGAATCTGTAACATTACACACACATTTTAAGAATGACAGTACACTATACTTTTCCCAACGCCAAATGACAAAAAATCTCAATTGGTTTTCATTTAGAATCTGTAACATTACACACACATTTTAAGAATGAAAGAAATAAAGTATATAACCTAATATAGAATGACAATTTCCTGGCGTGAATTTTCCAACTTTGCAATAACCTTACAAAAAATATCAGCTAAAAATGAATTTTCGAATACAAAAGAATATGCACCATATAGGCTATATAAATACCATACAAAAATATGAGCACATTCATCAACAATACTTCGCCTTGCGATGAATGGTATCGTTGTATGTGGAAAATATCAAATTACTGACATTAAAATGGATGCAGTGAAATCCATTACATCATTTATAATTTTTAAAGCGTTATCAAATCTCGTCAATGCATTAAATAAATAAAAGAGACCTCCACTTCACTGTGCCTTTTTTTAATCATTTCAACGACTCTTTCTCCAACAGATAAACATTTTTTATTGCAAAACATACAATCAAATGAACTAATTTGGGCTGTCATTTGCTTCTGATGTCCTCATAATAAGCAACGTAAATATACATATTACAGTGCAAATAACAAACATACAGTCTTAATGGATTTTGCAACCTTCAAAAAGGTATCTCATAATCAACATCATCGCCATTAATACTATCGATTTTTTTTATACTAGACTTAATTATTAGTAATCATGCTGTATCTAAGGGAAAAGCCAATACTTTTAGACATAACAGTAATCTAATAATGTCAAATGTAAACCTAAAATTACTTTAGGTTACAAAAGCCTAAATATACAACGATCACAACAACGTCAGGGAAATTATAACTGTATAACTATATTATAAACTGTTGTCTGCTGTCTACTCGCGTAAGAATACTATATGAGTATATATATACACGCGTAGAATATCAAGTGTGTATGCACATTCCCGTGGGGGTAAATGTTGAACCTATATATATATAATCATAATCCATGTCCATACATCAATGAAATTTACTTGTAAATAAGTGGTTACCACTAACAAATCTTGAAAACGTTCAGGTATACCAAGGACAAACTTGTTTTCACAGCACCTAAAAAACAACGATATTGTTAAAATTACATCTGAAGTGATAACGAACGCTTTGCGTTATCTCCAGAGCCAACTCAAGGAAAAGAAAACAAATGGAGGCAGTCAAAGTTCAGCCTTTTCAAAGCTGAATCGTGCAGCAATTCCCCCTCTCCTGCATACTTTAATTACCCGCTTCGTACAACCACACAGGAGGTTCATCAGTAGCAGCGCTCACTACACTACCCAAACACTGCCATTCAACTATCGCGAACGAGCTTCCGTGCTTCCCAGATAGGGAGGGATTTCCTTTCTGATACCACTTTCGCTCCATATCTGTCCCGCATTTTCTACGTTTTGCTCTTCTCCTCGGTCTTAGGAGTACCTTAACAATATCATACCATAGGCCCTTTTCACCAATCTACTTGTCTGATATCCTTTCCGCAGCACCCAACTATATTCAAAACTTTCTGATTAACCTTTGAACCTAAAATTCGTTTAAATAATACTTCTGCGCATTTCCTCATGTCATTTCCTTTCAATTCTCCTTAGAACACGTATACAAGCAAGCAATAGTGAAATTCTATAATATTTACATTTAGCATCCATATTCCGCTCAACATTCCCTTTATACATCCTTCCTCATCTCTTCCTTCACCAATTCCGTTACTCAACTCCCCAAGATGTATAAGAATATAATGCACCCATTCTCCCACTATTCACATTAACATTCATTGCTGTACCTTCCCGGTTTTCATTTCTTTAAATGAATTCTCCCATTCCTCCTCACTATCCCGATTAAATGCTGTATCAAGAGCAAACAAACAATCCGCACTTGTTTCCCAACCAATTTGCTAATCGCATGATTTTGCAACAGCATTTATTGTCTTTTCTCTGATTTTTCTTATTACATCCTCCATGGATGTGTCCCACACCTAAGCACATATAGAATAGAGAATTTAGGCCAAAGGCCAAGCGCTGGGAACTATGGGGTCATTCAGCGCTGAAAAGGAAATGGAGAGTCAAAAGGTTTTAAAGGTGTAACAGGAGGAAGAGCTGGAAGCTGCATTAACAACTGATTGGAGAGGGTAGAAACAGTGGCGTAACCTGGGGTTGTGTAGTGTGTGTGTGTGTGTGTGTGTGTGTGACGACACTCTGGCATATTTTGAGCAAGTCTGGTCTGGCATAATTCTTGATTTTCTAGTATATTTCGTCTGATCGGAACAGTGAACAGTGATTTATGCTGTTGGACAGTAAGCGATTTTTGACATCAACCCTGGTTTCTTTCTAACCCTGGGTCGCGCGCGCTCGTCTCTTCTCTTCCGGCTGCGTCGACCGTTAGAACTATTCTCTTCTCTCTCTGTTAAGGCTTAAAATGGGTGCTACATTTTCACCACTTCAGTACTTTTTAGCACGGGAATGGGGCGGCACTTTCAGAGTCCGCCCAGGGCGCCACTAACGCTAGTTACGCCATTGGGTCGAAAGTAAAATGGAAGAAAGATAACATGAACGGAGACACAGTAAAATAAAAATAAAAAAATGAACGAGGTTACAGCTAAGGGCCAAAGGGACGCTGCAGAGAACCTTAAGTAATGCCTACCCTACAGTGCACCGTGTGAGCTGCACTGGCGGCGCTACCCTTCTAAGCGCACACAGAAAACAAAACTCAAGTCACTGTCACATTCATCTTTGTCTTCTGAGCTAAAGATGCTATCTCTGAGGAGAGCCTCGACGTCATTCACTTTCTTGACAATCTAGCTGCCTTTTTGTTTCAATAGAACACTGTTGTAGTATTCGTTAAGATATATAATTTTTGTTTTGTAACAGTTTTTCTCATAATAAACAAGCATCCAAAGCGAATTTAGCAAAACAATCAACAAACTAGCATCAACGTCACTTTCAAGATAAGACAGATCACTGATAACTTGCCTGTGTAGACCCAGTCCTTAGAACCACTGCCATCCGCTACATACAAATACAATGAAATCATAACAAATTCAATTTATAAAGAGAACAACGAAGGGACAAGCACGTGTGCTACATATATAGAAGGTTCAATACATGGAAAGATCTATCGGAACGAATGGCCCGTGACAAAAACCACCTCCATTGACATCCGCGAGCGAGCAGACACCAGCCCTTGTATGCATACAATAACTTTTTATTCCATCTGTTGTTGCATCAACCATGGCGTTAGTTACAAGTCTTTACAGAATTACAGAATTAAGTCATGCATAATCTCGTTAAAAAACGAGAGATCACGTGACTTGTCAATTCAGTTTTTTTTTTAAACTGACATTTGTTCGTTTGTTTTCCTTTCACTTTTTCATTTACATATATAACTGTTTTTACGCTACATTTCTTCTGAGTAATATGCATCCTTTACTATAGTTTTAAAAACTTATTATATTCTGACTTTCAAATAACGTCGAAGACTTTTACCTTTGTTTCTTTATATACTTGGTTTCTTCAGGGTTGATTTAGCTAATTCAAATAATAAAATGCTCTATCGAAAAAAGTGAGTCTTCAAATGAAATCACATATAAACGTGACCTTTTCACTACAAAAGAAAATACAGCGCCCTTTCCCGTTGGAAGGGGTGGTATGACAAACTTAACTTTTCCAGTTCTCAAGAAGCCTCTGGGATGAAGTTGCTAGGTCAATGGCATTTTTTTTTAAAGCTGACTGTAACCACAACAGTTGTTTAAATGCTAGGTATCTGATAGGCTGCTAAATACAACAAGAAACAATAGATTTCATCCAGAACCAAGAGTCGAACCCTTGCAAAGTTTATGAAATTGCTTCTATCACACAGTGAAGCACCCGACCCACCATCCTCTCACTCTCTCCTCTCTCTCTCTCTCTCTCT
>NC_089795.1:37820267-37870267 GCF_040412425.1 Macrobrachium rosenbergii
TAGTAACAGTAGTAATCATATAACATTGATGAATGTGAATAACGACGTCCTGCTGCCACAGTTTGTAAAACAGAGCCAAGCCTAAAGAAAACAAATTCCTGATGTCACATTACAAACGAGCAAAGGACTGAGACCCAAAATTCATGATCAAATTCCGTTCGTGAGACTGCAAAGACACAAGGTAATAAAGCTACGAAAGGATGAAGCTAAACCGCCATAAAACAACAACCAAACGAAGGAACGGTAGCAAGTAGTCTCTCTCAGACGACCAACTCAGGTTTCCCAAGTTAGCGGTAAAATGGCCTGCTGCTCTCCAGATACAAATCCGAGTTAAAGTTGTTACGAGTGGTCCTTGGGGACGTCTTGGCTAACTTCTCGCTTAGGGTGTGGCGCCCTCTAACCACTGTTAGCCTAACCCCCCCCCCCTCCACCCCCACCCCCATACCCCCTCCTATAACATCCCCAGCCCCCAACCACCAAACAATCCTCCTTAGACACCGACCAAACATTCACCATCCCGTGAGGCCTAAGGAGGAGTTTTCACGGTAAAGATCGCTTGGAGAGAACAAGGGAGAAGCCTTTAAATAGTTGAAAAGGCAGCGCAGGGGAAGATAAAACATGGGTATTCTCAACTAGAGTTGGAATATCTGGATATACATGACAATACACGAGACACCTCGTGAATTTATTATTATTATATAATGGTAAATATGAATACACATTTGTAATCATATACGAATACATCCAAGAACAGAAACTCTGGCTGTCTAGCTATATCTATATCTATATTGCTAGTATGAAAACGGCAGACTTTATACCTTTTAACAAATATGTCGAGTTACTGTGAGAACTCCACATGATCAATTAAAACTGGCCATTTTCCGATTCTGTTTCACATCTACAGATGACAAACTATACAGATGATCAAGTAAGTTAACTGATCGTAAAAATTCACGCAGGCTAAGCAATTATTTCATTTACTCTTCGACACTACCATTGTTTTCTATCACAGCCATAACGATCATAATATTAAAAAATAATAACTAGGTTGAAAATTAGAAGTCGTGGCTGAGGATATGCATTAAATAAGCGAACTTGCATAAAAAGCCACTTTCACGGAGAAAAGATTTTTACTGGGTGCGAATAATGCTAAAACCTTTGCACACTGCGCTGCAATCTGAAAATAATGTTATCGTTTTACAGTTAGAACAATAAGCGCTATTTAAAATGGATTTCAATATTCCTATAACCCCACAGCAAAAGCTGTTTTAATGCCAGCAGTATGAAAACTGCAGTAATCAAACCATGAAAACATACTGAAAAATACAAGGAAAAATATTCTTCACTTAATGTTATTAATACGGCACAATTTGCAAAAAACAAATTATAGGAGGTTATTCCTGTAGAATGCAAGCGATAGTCATGAGCGCATCTGATATATATATATATATATATATATATATATATATATATATATATATATATATATATATATATATATATATATATATATATATATATATATATATATATATATACATACATACTGTATATATATATATTATATATATATATATATATATATATATATATATATATATATATATATATATATATATATATATATATACATACATACACACATACACATTATATATATGTATATATATGTATATATACATATATATACACACATATATAGAATCTACTGGTCACTTTTTACCAGATTTTAAGAGGGCATTGTGTTTATTACACACACACACACACACACACACACACACCCTTAGGTGTGGGTCGAGGTGCCATTCTTTCGGTTTCCAATAAACCAGTCATGTTTATCTGCAGTAGATTATACTCAACTTTTTTTTCCAGCCCTCTTACAGGAGGTGGGTCCGGTAAGTGGTACCCTTCCAACTACCACCTAGCATCATCCCTTCCTCGACCCCGAATACGACATATGCTTTCCGACCAACTACCATCTATCCGTTCCAGTGTTTGAGTCAAAAGAGGTCCAGTAGGTTTCAACTGAGGTTGGTTTGTAGATTAAGAAATGAAGAGGAGTAGGGGGTTTGGTGTTGACTTCCGAAGTGTGATGGATTTAAGTGGAATATATACACACATCTTCATCCTGGGGTCATCTCACAAGGCTAGAAATTCCCTAGACTTCGCGGTTACGCCATTTTCGCAAAAGTAATGCTGACCGAATAGAACCGTGAAAAATACAAAACTCTACACTTTCGATTCTGCTAAACTCAAGTAATAAGAGAACTTGTTTCAAGCAGATTCGAGATCGTCTTCCAAATTATTTTTCGACTTGTTATAAATCAAATTCTCAATACACGAACATAATACGAGACTATGCCAACGATTAGCAAAATTCGCCTATAATATATTATGTTAATTACGAAGAGCGGTTTCCATGATTAAATATAATGAGTAACTGCTTGAAAACCAAACAGACTCACTCATGAAAAAGAGGACGGGAACAGGGCCGTAGGATCCCATAAAAAGTGTCCCCTCACTAAAAATACACATATATATATATATTCAGCAGAATTATCAAGATTAATTTACTAAAGCTTAAAAAAACAACAGACCGAAAGTAAATGCAAAAGACATAGGTACCTTAAATTAGTCTATCGTACGTCACACGCCACCACCAGGTGAGATCGTGAAACGTCCCATACGAAAAAACAGACGAGAAAAATAGCACAAGAAAAACATGAGTAATAGAGAGCAGGAAATCGAGTGATCATAATTACAGGAATAATTCAATAAGTTGAAAATACCTGTCCGGTGAAAACATATAAAAAACGGAAGCTGGAAAATTAATGGAAAAATTATGAGTCAAAGGTTCGCAAAACGATTCCATTCGCTCTGAATAATGAAGCCGGAATATTAAAAGATTGAAAGTAATAAAATGTCTATTGAATTCATTAATGGAATGTTGAAAAGCTGCGCGAATACATACGGGGTCCCTGGAAAAACGGTCGTCGAAATGACACACAAACAAAAAATTCAATTGGGGGAAATCTTTCATTCGATAAACTTTTATCTACTTTAATGTTACAGAGAGCGATCAAAAATCGGGTATGAATGAAAACCTCAGCCAAACATTTCAAAAATTATAAAATGTTGGAGGATTAGAGTTAATATTCGGCCTGAATGCATGAAAAACACTGGAGTATTTCCAAGCGAGATTTATAACAGAAAAACATAAGAGTTGAAAAAAAACTTGGTATTAATCTGATCAGCAAATCAATCCTGTAGATAATAAGGTTGGAGACCTCGAGCTACTCTCTCTCTCTCTCTCTCTCTCTCGTACACAAAAATGGATAGAAACAAGGGATGGAAAATCACTGTCACAAGACCAATAGGAGGGGACACACAGTTCCAGCGGAAAGAGGACTATTCGGGAGACGATAATAAACACGCGTCCAAGAGGATGATTGGAGGGTGGTATGACATGAAGAGGATAATTACATGTAATTACCAGACGTTATTACTACATCATCAAGACCGTTCATTTACAACCCAGCCCTCTTGCACGCGCGCGCACACACACACACATACACACAAGAGAGGCCGTAACAAGTTGTCTGTTGCCTGGCGGTATCGCCACGGCCATTAAAAGCCAGTTTCTTTATATTGAAAAATAAGAGAACATATCTGAATCACTTTCTACTAAGTTGCATTAACATGTATAAGCTTAATGAAAAGCTATTCAAATAAAGTGCTCATGTAAACCGATATTACAATGCTTGTACATTTTCGAGAATCCACGAAAAAATCGCAATACTTTAAATTGCGGCTTAGAAAAATATTCCGCGGATACGTAGTATTATAATTTTTTTTTCTTTTACAAAGTTTTTAGATAATGTTTGGTGGACAATGGGTTTAAGTACCCGAGCAGGACCAAAACATTTTACAGATAAAAAATCTCTGAAAAATCATAAAAATTTCGAAAATTACACCATCATGTGAAAAACATAAATTTTCTTAAATTACCAGCGAAACAAAAAGTTGACTTTCCCTTTGCCTACAATCTACTCTCTCTCTCTTCCCCAGCTTAAATTTCAGATAATTCATAACAAGGCATCAAATCACTTTATAATTTCAACAAATAAATGATAAGAGGATTGAAACTGTTCAGCTACCCACCAACACTTGATTAACTTTATGGTCACTGAGCGAAATTCAACCGATAAAATTCTGGTTTTTAACGTTATCATAAATCAAAAAGCAATGAAATATGGCAAAGGCACAACTTTCCTAACGCGACATTTCCAAGGAAACGCTTTCATGATTTTCTAATCATCTAGCAAAATGCTTAGTCCATTAAAACGTACAAGAAACCATCTTGCTTCGGAGCTTAATGAATAACCGTTCATTCTAATCACAATGAATACAAATAACGTAACGGACATCTGAAATATCCGCCTTCCTACAGGCAACACGAGAACAACCTCGGTGTGGGGCATAAAATATCGTCAGGGAAATTACCAATTAACCAGCCTCATTAGAGCACAGTCTAATCTTCAAGTCGCCGGACAGATCATAAACATACCAATTAATACTTAAATTGGGAAGATGTCTTATCTCTATCTCTCTCTCAATTTACCTCTGAAATTGGATGATGTTTCTTCTTTTTCTCTCCCCTGTTAAATTGGGAGGATCTCTCTCTCTCTCTCTCTCTCTCTCTCTCTCTCTCTCTCTCTCTCTCTCTCTCTCTCTCTCTCAAAATAATTTTACATTTACCTCGGTACAACCTAGATGGTAATCTTTTGAATATCTTAGAAATTATACTGCACTGTATTTAACTGTAAAGAAAATTAATGAAATAAATGAAAATCGGCAAAATCGAAACAAGTGTTCTTAGCTTCAATTGTTGTCTTTTGCATTAAACACTTTCAATAAATTATTAATTCATTAATTAATTACGAGTCTACATACGTCCTCAATTTACAATGTGATCTTCAGGAAGAACGCAACGATGACGATTAAAAATAAGCCTGCAGCTATGTCGAATCTTTCGATATATTACACGTTAAATGAAACCTCTGCTTAACACTTGGGATTCTGGATTCACAGAGGCAGATATAAATAAAAGGACCTTTGACGTCAGCATAACGAAGAGTGCCACTAACCCCTTTATCTTGTCTCATCCGATTCAACAACACTCGAGATGTTCGACCCTGGGAGGAGTGTCAAGTTCCAAATATTATAATGTAAGTGTCATTCACGTATGGTGACTGCTCCTTAAAATGACTACTGAATTCTATACCAGTATACCTTCCAAATAAGACGTGTGATTTGGTTCAGAGACTGGCCTTCTCCATCAAGTACATCGTACCACTGCAAGTCTATTCCGCTTCTGGTGCTAATCTGTATAGTGCTACGACTCCTCCAACTCCTAATAGTACTACATTCACCATCATCTTTATTCACAATCACCACTGCTACCGCTGCTGTGACAAAGGAAACACAGAAGATGGCAATTCCAAGATTCCAAGGAAATCCTAAAAGTGCAGTATTCCCGCAAAGGTGGAACGAACGATTGAAGCGTGTGGCATCAATCCATCACGCTTGCAGATGTCGTTAGCTGGCTGACAAGGCCTAGCATCATGGCAGTATTAAATAATTATATTAGAACTGCTGTTAACAAGAAAGCAAGGACGTCGAGGCTAGCAACCAGTATTATCAAATATTACCAAGCAAACCGAGGACTACACTTCAAGAGTGTTCTAATAAAAATATTCTCTTCTCATAAACACGGGCCAAAAATATCAAACTCGTTGGCATACCGTGTTTCTTTCATGAACTGAATATATATACATTACCAAATATCCTGTTACTGTGTGCACTTATTTCTGTTAATGAAGCTCCTTTACACACGCATGCACGCTCACATACATGATCGCGTAAATCTGCCACGTTCGATTTATAGTAAACATGTCATTTACGTTACCATACAAAATCATACATGCATGCGCAAATCAAACGTCCATTATAAATTCTATGACAGTAGTTTCAAAACGTCCTTGATTTAAACAAGGCTTCTGTAATAACGGTGACCTGTGATACGGAAAGGCACGTTATCTTACATCCATCGGCAGACGATGATAATAATGAATAACAATGATGATACTGACCACCACAATACTACACAAATGCAAAGAGCCGTGAGAAGAAAAAATGAGCAAAATTTACTTTCTGCCAACAAAAACACTGTAATAAAATTTTCATTGAATGCATCAATTAACCTTAATCAATTCATCAATGTTAGCTCGAGGGAGTGAGCGGCCATCAACAGCCCCACCCGCTCAATAACATCACTTGTTAACGAATAGTTTGGCTGCATGGCTTGATGGGGAAAAATGGAAATTATCATCCATTTCTGATCTGTCGCCAGTCAAATAAATAGAATATCTTTAATAAAATAAACAACAATCCCAAACATACTTATACATACAAACACACACACACACACGCATATATATATATGTATGTGTGTGTGTGCGCGCGCGCGTGTAAATTCTGCTATTAAGACCCAAGGACAACTACGCTTCCAGCTTCCATTTACCCCAGACTAATTAAAGAGGAAAAATGTTAAAAATAAGACTGGGTCCTACTCTGTAAGATCCAAACAAGGCACTTAACTAAAGAGAAATTCTCGAAAACAGGAATATCAAAAGCACTGACAATTCTAAATCACGTTTATGTAGAGGACTTTGAACGAATGCCTTCATCCAACCAGGCTTTAAAGAGAGAACAGCAAAAACTTCAATTTTCTGTAAAAACATTAATGAAAAAACAAGAGAAAGACTAGGAATCTTGAAAAATGTTTGGAGGAAATTTTTTTTAATCAGGCCTCAAACATCATAACACCAATTATTAAAAGAAATTAGAAATTATATATACATATATATATATATATATATATATATATATATATATATATATATATATATATATATATATATATATATATATATATATATATATATATATATATATATATATTAGATAGATAGATAGATAGATAGATAGATATATGTATATAAACACAAGTATATAAATTACAATCATAATTATACGCCAGAGAGCAAAAATAACAAAATACAAACTCTCACCTGATAATGAAAAACGACTGTCTTGTTTAAAATGAAAAAATAAAAAACCTTTTATTCCCAGAAATCTCAAGAAAGGAAAAAAGTGCAAAGCCAAGGTACCATTAAACGATCTCCCACCTACGAAACGCATAAAAGTTAAATTGTACTGCCAAAGGACAAGGAGCCACTTTTAATATGAAAGGATTTCAATTAGCCTGAGTGTTTCCCAGGGAAAAAGAAAGGGAACAGGAGTCGTCAGCTTTCCAAAGAGATGAGGGCATTTAATTCCACTGTCTCCTGCCTTTTCAAAGTCTGCAACATTCTGACAAAAAATATTTTTGCTAAATTAATAAAACACACATCCACGCCAAAGACGCTTGATACCGACAAATTTGAAAAATGAAAACATTCCTGTTGCTCGTCCATGAGTGAGACAGAAATTACAATATAACTGTAGATCCTAGATTTTTTATAGAGAGAGAGAGAGAGAGAGAGAGAGAGAGAGAGAGAGAGAGAGAGAGAGAGAGAGAGTTCCAGCATCTCCCAAACAATCGCTCTAATGAAAGGAAAGGAACTGTAACTTGAGTCGAGGTCATTATGATGACGCTTGTGGTTGCCATGGTAACCTCTCTCTCTCTCTCTGATCCAAAACCTCGTTTTCAGCCAACTTCCTTGCTCTTTGTGCGTTCTTAAGTCAAGCCCATAGTAGTCCATAAGTCGATCTCACCGTGAGACCGTTATCTTTCATTAATAAGTTCTTGTTTTTTAATAAATATAGCAACTGTAGCCATTGAGAACAATTCTTGGAACATATGCCATTAAACTTTATAGAACCAAAAATAAAGATTCTTCAAAAACTTTAACATCAATACACTTGGCACCAAATAATGCCACGTTAATTCATATCTGGTCGCTAAATTATATCATAATGATACTAATTATAATAGCAATATTATTAACCCCCCTGTTATGAAAAAAAAACAGCAATATGTCAAGAAGCGTAATTTCCAGTCGTCGTATTGAAAAAATGAACCATCAACTTCATTATACATTGCCCTCTAATTCCATTATGAAATGGGGTGTAACCGTTTCGCTGTCATCACTTCACTAAAATCCAGAACTCTCCCTTCTATGGAGCCATGACATGACCTACATCCAATTTCGATAAATATTACCAGCGTACATGAAGGAAATAAAACTGGTATAGTGCCGGATGTACGTAGACAACATTACTAATTCTTTATTATGTAAGATGGGCGGTATAAATATTCAAATCCTGGAAATGATAACTGAAGGAATAGAAAAGTAAACGTGAATATTATTAATCATAAATAAAAGGGATAATAATCTGAAACCGGTATATATATCAAATGTTGATTCAAAAAATAAACAGGAAGTTGACAAATTGTAAAATATTTACATCTCGATTTTGACGACGCGACAGAATTACATGATAATAATTTTCTTCTGGCTGTTAGAACTAACTCCATCATTTTGTTTTTTGTTCACATTTCGTAGTTTTAAGTACTCTTGATCTCACTGGCAGCATTCTGTATCACCACTCCCTATATTACTACCTGATATGTGTAGGAAGTATTTCATTAATTCGTTTCATAACTTGTAAATATATAAATACAAACACACACACACACACACACACACACACACACACACATATATATATATATATATATATATATATATATATATATATATTTGTACATTCGTTTTGTATGTTAACTTCAAAACAAAGTTTGCATCCCATAACATACACCAGAGAGAGAGAGAGAGAGAGAGACAGAAACCAGAGAGAGAGAGAGAGAGAGAGATTAAACATATTTAAATGAAATACAAACCGATTAAATGTGACATCGTAAACAGCATATACAGTATACTGTAAATCATTACAGACCTCCTATTATAAATTATACCAGACAATTTCGAGGAATGCTAGAGTTTTTAGTTTATAGAGTGAGAGAGAGACGTCATCGTGTCAAGTGAAATCCATCCACAAAACCTTTTACAGTTCACAAAAAACTGCAAAACGACAAGATACTGTGCAAGACGACACAAAGAGAGAGAGAGAGAGAGAGAGAGAGAGAGAGAGAGAGAGAGAGAGAGAGAGAGAGAGAGAGAGAGAGATTCTGATAGATGAATGACTCGAGCATCAAGATATTTCCGACCAGTTTACTGTCCTCATCTCTCCCTGCAATGAAATTAAATGTAAGAATATAAAAAAGGTTAAAAGATAAAAAGGAGATGAGGGGAACAAAAGATGACGACGCTGTGTAAACAAGCAATGTTGGGAGTGAGGAAATGTCATTAAGGGAGTAACGAAGAAAGAGAGATTAAACAAACAAACAAATAAAAAGATTAAAGTGCAGACAAAATGGTCGATCAGTCAATAGCCAAGAACGGCAAGAAGCGAACAAAAAGGTGATCTTATAACCCCATGACAAACACACACACACAACAACGACCAGTGAGGTCAGATGACATCATCCACAAAAGTCGAGAGATAGAGATGGGGGGAAAGATGTTCCTCCTGGGTAAAGGGATGGCAGAAGGATAGGGACAGAGAGAGAGAGAGAGAGAGAGAGAGAGAGAGAGAGAGAGAGATAGTATGGGGGAAAGGGGATGTTGCTGCCACTCAATCAATGGATGATCAATAAAGCTGAGTCATCCCCCTCCCCCTTTACAAAGGGAGACCCCCTACCCTTCCCTTGCCCTTAACTTCTATCTATACTGGCTGCGAGACACACACACACACACACACACACAAGTCCTTTGCGCATCGACAGCTAGCACTCTGCTGGCCGCGAGTTCGAATCTACGACCGACAAATGAAGAATAAGAGGAATTTATTTCTGGTGATAGACATTCACTCTCGCCATAATGTGTTCGGATCTACAATAAGCTGTAGATCGAGTTACCAGGTAAATCCAATTGGTTCTAGCCACGTAAAATAAATCTGTCCTTCGGGCCAGCTCCTATGAGAGTTGTTAATCGCGCCTTCAGTGGTCTGGTTAAACTAAGATATACTTAAATTTGCCCATCGAATTGTCCTCATCATATTTCCAAGTACGTCGTTACTTGGGAATTGTGGAACTACATAACTATCTGTGTAGGAGACTTGAATAATATAGATTTTCAAAACATAAATTATTACTAATAATAAAGAAAAGTATCTGAACTGAATTAACAAAAGTATTACTATCGAAGAATTCTGTCTACCTAGCACCGTAGAATTAACAAAAGTTAACAGTAACAATAACAACGGTGATGACGACAAAAGGCTATGTCTCGCCAGTCACCTGACACCTGGTGGCCCAAAATCCTATTAAATCTGTCAATCGCCTTCATAGGTTAATCTCTTAAGCTAACACGAATCCACTGAAGGGTGAATCCTCGCAATTCCACTAACTCTGACAATGTACGTGAATGACCAAACATACAACACTTCGGCAACGTACAACACAAATAAAAGTGAAATGTGGCGGGTGATGTTTTGGGAGTTTTCTGCACAAGAGGTTCATCCTTGAATCAGCAGTTAAAGAAAAAATATGATAGTGGCTATTGTCTTGATTTGACCTCTTTTATGAACGAGCCTATTGATAGGGTGAATAGCGCAGTGTCGAAATATAGCATTTTATAAATAAAAAATTTCAAATTAAAAAATTAAATAAGGCAGATAGTTGTGGGACTCTTCTGCCACCGGGTTCCTCCTTGAATCAGCAATTAAAGGTAGCATGTGTTAATGACCAGTCTTAAATTAAAGGTAGCATGTGATAATGACCAGTCTTGTTTTTCCTTTTCTCTGAACGAGCCTAGAGACGGGGGGGGGGGGGACGGCGTAATGTCGAAATACCCAGTTTTATAAAAATACATTTATAAAAAAAATCTGATTGGAAAGATATAAAATCAACTGCTAATTAAAGTCATGCACGGAGCACCTCACCAAAAAGATGAGCATTTCTCCCCCTTCATTGAACTATGTCGAAGCAGAAAATCAGCGGAATCATAGCTCCAGGAACTGAATATCACACTGATGATAAATAAGAGTACAATCTTCAGCAATAAATTTATCCTTCAGCCATGACATTACTAACTATCCTCCTCTTCGTCCTGTTTTCCTTTTCCTTCCACCACTTACCAACGAAAACAGAAGGGACAGACAGTTTCTCATAATTCGGCAACAACTATTAAGCCCCAATCTATCTAATCAGCGTATCTCCTAAACGGATACATTTTAATCTAACGTTTGAAAGGCCTGGTTTCAAATCCAGCTGCAAATTGGACACCGATGCAATTGAACTTTAATGCTGCTAAATTTGTAGCAGATGCGAGACGCTGGGAGGATTCTGGCGACCAATGGGCATCAAATACTCTCAATTTTTATTTATTCATCCTGTCATAACATAAAATAAAAACTGAATTTAAATAAAACTTCAATTTTCAGAACAGTCATGAAAAAGGAAATGAATATAACTCGGCTCCATGTCAAAAGTAAGCAATAATGGCTTAGATGTAAAAGATATCTGAACTTACATGAAGTATATTTTAAATGTGTATGGTCTCCTGTATCTGGAACAAAAGTTATCAACTTGGTAAATTTCTAGCAGCCTCTTCAAGTAAAAGATCTTTTTCGGTCAAAATAAATAGTTTTTTTTTCACTCACATTCTCTCTCTCTCTCTCTAACCGCCCCCAAGGCACAAATGTACATCTCCAAAAAACTTCATATAATCGTGATAAAAAAAAAACACCCAATGACAGCGAGGCTTCACACAACAGGAGGTGAGAACTTTGTCCCCCAAGGCGAGGCCACTATAACCTCTTGGGGAAAAACAAGCAGAAAATAATGAAGGAATTGCTCAGTACAATAATGATGTAGACGACTGAGAACAACAACAGTCGGCACGTTTTTTCGGCAAAGTAAGACCAAGACAAATAGATAAAAGTCACATGTGTTTTCTTGTAGCCACTTAGTCTTATACAATATTAAAATAATTATGGCAAGCGACATCAATATTAATTGATACCTTGAAAGCTGTTACATCAGATATGAGTACTCAGAGAGTACAGGAAGGCGAATACTGCACCTGGCTGACATGCTTTTGATCTTGAGCTACAAAAATAATTTTTGTTAGCAAAATATACGACGTGAAAAATATTGCTTACACTGAAGATGTGTTCGTCTTAATAATAATAATAATAATAATAATAATAATAATAATAATAACACAATAATATTATTATTATTATTATTATTATTATTATTAAAACGGTTTGTATTATTATTATTATAAGGCTTATTTTGAACCACAAAACGTTAAAAAATGGCTAACTATCCATCACCTACTTATTCCCTGACACTTTGAAAATAAATAATAAAGTTCACATATAAGCGCTAAAAAAAGTTATTGTGAATGAAAATCATATATAACTGCGCTACTAATTTCTGGGAAAACTGGCAACATAAAAGAGTTAATATAGAATAAAACTACAAAACCATCATAATTATCAAGCACATAGAAATAGAACATCTGGCATAGTTTAAAATTTACATGACAAGAAAAGTGTTCTCAGTCAAGAAAGTTATAGCCTACATACAACATGTCATATCTCAAAACTCATGTAACACAGTACAAGCGGAACATTACCAGAGCGAAAGCCACCCTCCTCGTATTCAGAACTGGTAACAAATAACATAGTTGATGTTTTTATGATTAAACTGACAAAGCATTAATGACTTTCATGGAATGAAATGAAATAAAAGCAGTAATTCTAAAAAAGAAAGGCTAAAACGGTAAATATTCAAATATCATCAAAACTGACGAATTTGAAGGGTCCACACACTGAAAATTGGGAAAGGCATGATGTCACTACAAAGTGAGTATATCGCACGAAACTGTTGTCAAAAGCAGGTTATGGCGTGTAACCTTTATCAGAACGCAGCAAAAAATAATTAAGCAAATAAAAGCCTAAGGTAAAACCATATAATTACCAGTGCATTATCCCAATGCCAAGCACTGCATTAGCGAGATGTATTCTAGTCAAGAACTATTCACACGTAAGATCAGACTTTACATAACTAATTGCACAATGTATTTGTTTATTAAAAACAAGAGGTTCTTTTTCTAGAAAAAAAAAATAAGAACGTGGTCTGATTTAAAAACAAACAAACACAACAGTGCTCAAGAAGATGAAATTCATGAGATGAAAAACTGGAGTGTACATAAGACTTAGAGAAAAATGATGGTAAACAATGAAAAAGGGAAAACCCAGAGGAGATAAAAATACGAATGATATTGGGATGTTGCTGTCCAGATTAAACAAGAAATATTAATGGTCGAGAGACCTTCACAAAAATATGAGATTTGGGTAAACCAACAGAAACACTTGATGTCGTATTAAGGTCATGCATAAGAAAATTACAAACATCAGTTAAGGATTGTCGAGCGATGTTAACACAAATGCGAAACTAAGATGTTCACTCATGAACACTGACAGAGCATTATGGGATTAACAAGACAAGCGAGCCAAGTTAAATGCGAGGTTGAAAGGTAGTAGTAATGCAGAAGGGTCGAACATTAAAAGCGACGAGAAAGAACATAATCGGATTAGGATTCAAGCATCATAAAAAAAAAAAAAAACGGATGACTTCAAATATATTCATACATTAACAGCAAGCCATTTCCGGAGTTCAATTGTCTGCTCGCGTATGTTTCAATCCATTCTTTTGCAACTGAGAGAGGTTTAGTAGGTCATTCCTTTCGTCATGCAAACAACAAAGCAATAAAACCTCCACGATTATAGCATGTCTAATGCAACGTCGCTCAAGGAAGACGATTTTTAACGTCCGGCGACTAACAAATAACGCTCCCCTCTCCCCAACACCCACATCCACACATCAACTCCCCTCCCGAAGCATTTCAGTGTAAGGCAAGAACCCTCAAAGAGACTTTAACGACTAGGAGATATTTTCCTGGAGGACGCTCGCCAAACACAAACTTTTACACGAAACTGGCTTTAATACTCTTCGTAATATTCGTCTGGGGGATCA
Source organism: Macrobrachium rosenbergii (assembly GCF_040412425.1). Lineage (NCBI taxonomy): Eukaryota > Metazoa > Arthropoda > Malacostraca > Decapoda > Palaemonidae > Macrobrachium > Macrobrachium rosenbergii. The sequence continues at coordinate 37,834,444 of NC_089795.1, forward strand.
TAAACGCCCCAATTAGACTCGCTCCCGGAAAATTCGAAAGCAAAAGTAACTGTAATGACGATGGAAATTAAAAGTTCCATCTTCAAGGTACATAACAGACTCTGGGGACTTTTCCTCTTCTTCCCTGAGCTGGGGCGAAAAAGTAATCTGGGGAAAATCCTGGAAAAGAGAGAACAGGAGAGCAGCCAAATAAAGTGCTCATGCGATGTGTAGTCCCGCAGCCACAAGTGCTGAAATCTATGGTGCATCACTATACTGTCACCGGCAATAGTAAGTAAAAATCCGCAATTGTGTATAGGCTATGAGCAAAGCTGTCTTTTTCAAAATACAAAAATGATTAAAATCGGATTTTTTCGACCGTTTTCACGACGGTCCTCTTCAGCCGAAATTTTTATTTCGATGACGCATATGAGTAAACCGAATAATTAGTAAGTAAAAAAAAACTATAAAATACATTACAACAACAATTCATCAATATAATACTTGAACGACTTCTTTATTTTAGCATCAAAATAGCTGCCGTAATTAACAATAAGACCTTCTTACGCCAAAAACCCCTCAGGTAGGCCAACAAGCTCACTAACACTACGTTGAGTTATACTGAAATTCTACCTAAACATAAGCCATTAAAATTTATTTAATGTATAAACTTCTGAGAAAATATGTAACCAAAAACACCGCTATGAACATAACGTGCTTCCAAAAACCTCTATGATAATCGACTTTCATGGGAAATCAAAGTCATACACTAGCAACAACAGTAGTTCATTTAAATGTTGCAATACAAAAATCTCTCGAATCAAGTAACATTGTTGATTGATTGATTATGAAATTTAGGTCTTGAAGACCAACCGCCGAATCTAACAGGATTATTCAGCGCCGTAATGAAGGTGAAATATACAAATTAATGATATCATCGATAATGAATAGGCGAATGATGATATTTCATTTATGCTAAAGAACGTTTTGTCAAATACCTACGGTCAAGTAAAAACATTTCTAAGAGACAAATGACCACCAAAATATAATTCACTACAAACAGATAATAAAACATTCACATATACGCAAGCGCGTAGTGCAAAACGTTAATCTAAAAATGTCTATTGCGACTATTATTACTTATCAACCAAAGTCTATCCACAATCTTATATGTACTGTAAAAAATCGAAGGTAAAGCAGCTTGATAACACCCTGACCGTCACAATCTCGCGACTCTCACGTGCTTGCTCAGATACACTGCTTGATTTTCAAAATATTCTGCCTTTTCCACTTAAAAATCAGTGGTAACATTAGAGGGTGTATCTCAACGAAGCGATTCATTTGGATTTATTCTGACGTTCCGACATTCGTCTGGAATAATTTAGGAAGAAATGTAATCCTATAAAGAAACAAAAATAATGCACGTAAGATACAGGCATATAAATTAAAAAAAGAGTTACAAATAAATAATTAGAAAGTTGTTTCGTTGTTGTTCACCCTCAACTTCATTTATTGAGATTTTCGAACTCAAAATAGGTTACGGCCGCTTTACGAAATAAATTCATTATTCACAAACCTTCGTGAGATGCATTGCACTTCATCGACATCCAACGCAGTTACTTACCTGGAAAAAGAAAAGCCAATACTAGAACATAAAAAGTATTTGAAACAATGGCCCAATATTCAAACAAGCGTACTACATATACGAATCTTTAGAAAGACAAAGAAAAAAAATTATTCTAATAAACAGAAACTCCTCATTCCCTATAGAAACAGCAGCATTCTTTTAGCATCAATCTTCCAGTACACAAAGGGAATATAGCCGAGACAACCTTGGATACAATATGAATAACCCATTTACTGTACAAGGTAACCCAGAAATCCAATTAGCGATAAGGTCTCCTCAAAGCCAACTCTGAGTCAGGTCTCAGGTTAACAGAATTCATACACACAGTTAAAACTACGATTACTGACGCGTTATCGAGTCAAATATAAATAGCCTTTATCCATTAAAAAGAATGAAGGACGGGACAGAAAATCCATTCTACTTGCTTTGCTGTCAGTCTGCGGCCATATCTACTCTATATATTTCGTTTTTCGTCAACATAAAAAAATGTTTTTTCCCTTTTCTAATAATTGACCTCTTCTTTCTGCATTTTCTTTTATCTACTGCAATCTCTTCCAAATGAACAAAATATTCTTTGGAAACTTGAATTTCAAGTCAATGGCTCCTGTAGGCTTGTTCCATAGGAATAAGGGTTTATCTTCTGAATAATAATAATAATAATAATAATAATAATAATAATAATATAAATTAAGCTACTTCTTGTAACTAATAACACAACACAACGGTCACTTCCAAATTCACTTTCATGCTTTTGTCGAATGAACTGTGGATTAACCCCCCAAGAAGAAAACTTCCACAAAATTAATTTCTTCATAACGCTACAAAACAAATCAGCAGCACGTCAAACCCCATATAAATACTGCATTATTTATCTCTTTCTTACAAGTATTCTCGCCCCTCTCGCATGTTAAGGCCTTGTTTTCGATACTCTTTCACATCACCTATTCAGCACTTTCTAAAAACTCGGTTCCCCCCTCGCCTAACAATTCGAAATTATATATACTTTTCATCAACATACTGTCTTCCATTCTTTTCACGTGACAAACCCACCTAAAAATCTTTTATCCTTCATTTCATCTATGATAACCACTTTTACATCTCCACAGCCCTCACCATTTCAGTTCCTATTATGCGGTATTTTCTGTGGAAACGATCCATCTCAACAGCTTCAACTTTTCTTCTTTCAGTCAAATTCAACATCCACACTTGGCTTCTATTAAGGAGAGTTGGCTTGACGATCTTCTCTTACAATACCATCCGGGTTTCATAATCTCTCATACACTTCACCCTACCTCCCTTGCTTCATCAATTCTACGAGTCATCTCTGCTCTCATACTACCATCAGCATTTACATTTATTTCTAAATACCTACACATCAACGGCCTCCATTCTTCCACCATCCACATCAATATTCATTGGTTCATCTCGCTGGCTTTCAATTTTCCTCATAACGTTACTCTTGCTCACATTCACTCTTCACTTCCTCCTCTTGAAAACACATTTATACTCCTTCAGTAACCTTTTACACTCTTGCATCATTCTCCTGTGACTCTCGTATATCTCCCAGTCATCAATCCGCTAATATGCTGACTACATCGCTACCAGACCGAATTCACTTTAGACATTTCTCTTTTAGTATCTTTTTTATCTGAGATCCATACATTCTTTAACCTCTCTCTCTTCTTCTTTTAATTACCTTTAGGACAACTTTTTACTCCCCCTGACATTCTTGTTCACCTTCTCCCTTTGATCTTCATTATTTGCCTTTCCTACCTCTCTTTCAACTTAATTTTTTTTTTTTTACTAAACCTTTCAGTTCCTCATTCCAGCACTTAATGGTTTTATTCCTTCTTCCTACCTTTCTATACCCAAAAGCACTTCCCGCAGACCCTCATCTAAGCCCTGGCCTCCATATTTTTACATGCTCTTACTTTCTTGTCATCAAACTCAACTGTCTTAATTACGTTATGGACATTTTCACCCCTTCCTCTAACTTAAGATTACATTTTTTCATATATCGCTTCAACCATATAAAACACGGCTATACCTTCAACACACCTTATTTTCACCAATACAATTTTCTTTTCCATCTAATCTGCACTAAAAAGTAATCTAGCACAATTTTCCCTACCATTTTCTTATCCTCAAGTACACTTAGGAAGTTTTATCTGGAAACCCTGTATTTCAAATAATCAAGCCCATTCCAAACACGTTCCCACTCTTAATTACTGGAGGAACTTGAAATCTACATTTACTTTATATATATATATATATATATATATATATATATATATATATATATATATATATATATATATACATACATATATATATATATATATATATATATATATATATATATATATATATATATATATATATATATATTTATATATAATGGACAAGAAACGTAGATGGTTACTGACTAAAAGCTGCTTGCTAAGTAGGCAGAATGAGTCAACAGGGTGAAAAACATAATGATGGTGAGATGAACAATTCTGACAGCCGTATTGAACTGAGGTCCTAGTGTAAATGCGAGTTAGTTAACGGAACAGAATATGAAAACTGGTAAAATTTGTAAACTGGTAAAATTTGTAAAATCCAGGCGTTTTGGAGGAAAGCAGCATAGACAGACCATGCACGAACTTACGAACTTGCATGGTTAAACTTACAGGCTAAATTGAATAATAATTCTAAGAAAACCAACAACTCCACAGTAAATTCTTGTACCACGAAAGCGAAACAATCCAAACAAAATCATAGGTTGTCTTACCCACCAGGAATTATGGGCAACTGACATAGAGGAGTTGGTAATCAACAGGAGACCATCATGCAATAATAATAAATGTTCTTCGGAATCAATTCACTATTAATTCACAATGACGAGTTACCTGCCTGGCATGCCAATTCGTGACCCTTTTACAGACCTATTTATTTTTTTCATTTTTACATAAGTATTTATTTTTTCATGTTAACAAAAGGTCTTCATGGAAACGGTAATGGGTATCCTAAGAAATGTAATATCCCTAGGATTATGAGGGGACTGTAGGGCCTATGAGTCATGGCATTAGGAGAGGGAAAGGGGATGGGGGAGGGGGGATGGGGGAAAGGGTGAGGGGGAGGATGGCTAGGATGGCTTCCACCAAAGTAATGATACCTCTTTAATCAGTCCTTTCCCGTGCTACCTACTCCTTCCATTCCCCTCCACAATCATCACGAAACCACCACCATCAGCCGCACCACGCCCATCACTTCTCTCTCTCTCTCTCTCTCTTGAACTCTCGCTTCAATCAAATACGAAGTCTTAAATTCCACACCTATCACTTTTAACGTCATTCTTGTCAAAAAGCAAAAAACTTCTAAATTCTTAACTGATACTGGTAGAGGTCACTGGTAAAGTTTTTATCCCCCACTGTTCCATTTCAAGGCAAGTTTTCTGTTGTTACATTTTTGGCACAGCAAAGAGAGCATTGTTATTCTGAAATTACATTTTCATCAACAATAAATGAGCGTTTCATCTTTTTTTTTTCTGAAGGTAAAAAAAGGGGCCCCTTACGTTCATCGACGAAGCACTTACTCCTTCGTTAAGTTTAGCAAAAGGTGAAATTTTATTCAACGATCTTTCCACGTTACCCAAGGTTAAATACACATTGACATAATAACATCCAAGCCAGGGTTTACCGTTTAAAAATAACGAAGGAAAACCCTCGTGGTTCAAACACACAAGTTGACAACAACCAATATGTTCAAGCCGTCGCCTTACTTTACTATACCAAAGCGCCCGTCAGTCACTGATAACAGCGTCGATAAAGACAATTTTTCGCTCTGTCGTCAGAGGTATTCAAAGCCAAAAAAGACCCGTTCTTTCGTCACTCTTACAACGGGAAAAATTACCTGCAACTGATTTACCTATCAGCGAAAAGCAAAGACACGTACCCGAGTCTTGCTCAGCGATAACAACACTAATATATAATAACAAATAGCGTCACGGTCGAGGCGCCAATGGGAAAAGTGAGGTTCCGTCGACGTCGTGACAGAATTCAGCGTCGTATGTTTCATCCTCGTCATACGCTGACAGTTCATTTTCCTCCCTCTTATCTGGTACGGGAGAAGTCTGTTCCCAGGACGTGTCCATCAATGCTAATATTCAGCATTCTGCTTTTACTTATTTATGGTAAAACTTTTGTTCCATAAAGGCCAGCAATTTTTTTTTTAATCTGTCGCTATTATTATCTGTTCATTTTTTTTATATTAAGCCTCTGATTTAAAAAAAATTAAAATAAAACTTTCACTAAACAGATGACACGGTTGCAGCTTCCACAATCTGAATATAGATACACGTTGTCAGTAGAATGAACACTGTTCTTAAGTGCAATAATGAAAAACTTAGTTTTCCTGTTAATAGAACACATCGAAAACGTATAACGTAGTCCGCCAGAACTAAACATAAAAAAATTTAAATGTTAATCATTTATTTCATTACGTTCGTTGATTCAGATAATTCATATCAACCCTTTAAGGAACAATTCGCATGCAGAATTTCAGTGAGATATAAATCTTGATTTACATTCTCTCTCTCTCTCTCTCTCTCTCTCTCTCTCTCTCTCTCTCTCTCTCTCTCTCTCTCTCATTGGGGAGTGTGAGATAAGAACCTGAATGTTAATTTCTATCTTGCCTTTGAATGATGTCTCTCTCTCTCTCTCTCTCTCTCTCTCTCTCTCTCTCTCTCTCTCTCTCTCTCTAGGTCTTACCGGGAAGCGCGAACGCCAAATACGGAAAACTGACAAGGCCATTACTTTCCATGGCGATCTACTACGAATTCGTTTCATCAGATCAACAATAAAACGACAAGCACTTGTGTGTCCTGGCAGAGGAGAGTAGAGCAGAGCAGAGCGAGCCAGAAGCAAAAGCTAAATCAGGGTTTCATCGAAACGTCCCATTTAAACCAGATGGTACCGACATCATCTCGGAGCGCAACCAACGATACAATAAACCTTCAGGATTCGCTGTGGACTCAACGCCGGAGATTTGAGATGCACACAATTGTATTCGGGGATACTAATGACTTTCATTATGTCTCCGTCGTTTAATGAAAGGAAGATTAAGGAACTTCCATTTTAAAGGGGTTGGGTTGCGACCGGGGAGAGAGAGAGAGAGAGAGAGAGAGAGAGAGAGAGAGAGAGAGAGAGAGAGAGAGAGAGAGAGCGTGGTGGGGCAGCCTCCTTCCATCTGTCGGCTTGCAATCCAGGGACATTTCGCTAAAACAGTTACTTGCCTTATCCGACAGTTGTCTACACATTTTCCTGATATGTTGATATATGATGGTATCATCCATCAACATATCTATCAACTCAATCGGTTCTGAGATAAAATGGTGATCTGCCTACTACTTACTCTGCCTCTATCTGCCATCTTGATTCTTCCCTCAAATATTATTATTTACTAGGTACATATTTACAAATATTGTTTCAAACAGAAACAAGAAAAATGGATATGTGCAGTATGCAGTTAATTTGTATTTTTTCGGGCATAGTATTTCACGGGAAATTCTAGACATCTTGAGAACTCCATAGTCATTTTCTGGCAAAATTTGTTTGGGTTACTTAACAATGAAAAGGTTCCTTTTTAGTTTTCTGTAAAAGAAAACTATTGAGATGGCTATTTGTCTGTCCGTCCACACTTTTTCTGTCCGCCCTCAGATCTTAAAAAACTTTAACCTTAAATAAAATAAAAACTACTGAGGCTAGAGGGCTGCAATTTGGCATGTTTAATGACTGGAGGGTGGATGATCAAAATAACAATCTGCAGCCCTCTAGCCTCGGTAGTTTTTAAGATCTGAGGGCGAACAGAAAAAGTGCGGCTGGACAGACAAACAGCCGACTCAATTTTCTTTTACAGAAAACTAAAAAGGAGCCTTTTCGTTGTTCAGTAACCTAAGCGCAATTTGCCCGAAAATGGCTATGGAATTATCAAGATGACTCTAATTTTTCTTGAAATACTATGGGCAGAAAAATACAAATTAACTGCATACTGCACATATGTATTTACTCACGATGGGGAAATAAGTGCTCCTAACTGGATTGACTAGTTCAACAATTTTCCAGTAGTTAAGTTCATCATTTCATGAGATAAAAATTAAAACATTTACACTTCACAATAAAAATGTGCAAAACGAAGTACCGCTATTCCCACTCCCTCTCTCTCTCTCTCATATATGTACGTATGTATATGAGTGTGTACCGGTATGTGTAACACACACACACACACACACACACATACACACACACACACACATATATACATACACACACATATATATATATATATATATATATATATATACATATATATATATATATATATATATAAACTGCAATATAGTCAGAGTTTTTTAAATCACATGCAAAGTAACGGAATGGTTACATTTACATTTTGAATTTGCTAAAAGCCTTAATAAAACAAATACGTCAAACCTATAAATAATAAATTGACGAACGCATTCACTGGCAAGTTATTTAATGGACTACTCTAATAATATAAAAGAACGGCTGTCAAACTGACACCAACAGCAGCTATAAAAATGGGTATCCCAGTCGAACTAAATCAACGTTGGGTTCAAAACAGGTGGCCTGTTTTGCAAATCTAAACCCAATATATATTTGCAAATCATTTCGATAATCTCTTCATTAAGATGGACAGATGCATGTATGGTATTTAGTACCCAAGCCCGGGCAATGCCAATCAAACGGCTTTCCCGCCAATTAAAGAAAATGATTGACTGACTGACTGATTTAAAATGGCGTCGCAACATCTAGGTTATTGACGCCGAAAGAAAATGATGACCGGTCCAAAATAACTTAGCATAAAAAGAGAGAACCTTCAAAAGTTATATTCTTTAAAGCTGTTATATCTATTAACTACAACCTGTAACAACCATGAGAGTAGAGTTGTTGTGTAAGTATTACATGCATTTAAGCCTCTCTGCCAATCTAATTTATTACCATTATTTTATCCCAGATGTTGTCTCTCCGTAATAACCAAAATCACTGCAAAATCACGATATACATCTTTCCGCATTACCATAAAAACTGCCGGGTGTAACTTTCATTACATTTCATGATTTTCATGAAAAAAAATTTTTTTTACTAAAAAAAAAAAAAAAAAAAAAAAAAAAAAAAAAAAAAGAGCTGAAGACATCCCATATTTCATTGATATTTTCTAATCTTCAGGAGGAATTTAATTTCATAAAACTACGGTGTAACAAGGAAAACAGAGACTCAGGAATCTCAAGGTTTCCACCAATAAAAGAATGAGGGATTTTCACGATTAGGTGTTATTAATGAATGAATGGTGTGTACGGTTTGCACATCGCAGGATCAAATACTCACTACTTTTATTTTTCCAAACCCTTATACAACAGCACAACTCAAAAAATTGAGTAAATCATATAGATGAATAAAACAACTTTGAGATAGAAATATCAAAACATTAAAAAAGATGCAGTATTATGAAGTCCTATAAATGAGAGTAATAGACCTTTGAGATGAAAAATATATATAAAAAAACATAAAAATGGTAATGTATAATGAGTTCTTATAAAATGAATACTGAAGTTCAACCAAAGAAAAAGAGCTTTAACCTAACAGCTGAACAAGAACAAAGGAATGCCAGATTTCTTATTATCATGGACCAAAAATAGTCTCGAATAAAAGCAACAGAAATGTATGACGCAATACATTCGTTTCGGAATAGCTATACACGCAACATGGCCTAATACTCAAATTACTCCATCATTTGTATCATTCATCAGGGTCAAACATTTACAGAGGAACTTTCATGGGATTCGTATGAAAGACTGCTCATAAGAAACAGACCCATCAAAAGAAATTTCTGTTTGCACCAAGGAATCAAATTCACATCAAAGTCGAGTGATTTATTGTCGGAATGAAACGAAACATTTCCAAACTTATCTCGATTCTTAAATGACATTAAAGTCCCTCACTTCAGCAATAAATTCTAAAATACTCCACATTATTATCAACATCATTCGTGCTGCAGCGTTTTTTTTTTTTTTATTTGAAAACAACACCTTTTAGTTTTTAATCCTTTTCAACTAACCAAATGACCCGCGTATATATATATATATATTTATAATGATTATTATCACTTTTGTACGTGATTCATTTATCACACATTTACCACAGGTGAAAAATAAGAATGGTGTAGGTCTGATTGTTTCGACTTTATTTCCAAGCCATTGAAATAAAGTCGAAACCGGTCAGACCTACACCCTGCTTCTTATTTTTCACCTGTAATGTGATATATATATATATATATATATATATATATATATATATATATATATATATATATACATATACATATACAGACACATATATATAAACACACACAATATATACATTTATATATATATTGTGTATATATATATTTATATATATATATATATATATATATATATATATATAAAAGAATATCTTGGACATGTTATACGTAATTATAAAAGGAACAAAGTATTATTAAAATGGTATAAATAGTGAAAATGTAATAATTATGAGGATACTTGTTACTTCAGTATTCACTACTTGAAAATTCGTTTAGTGTACAATTAAACAAATTTGTATATCCTGTAAAAATTGCCTTCATAATTTTGAGATACATTATTGGTTCGATCGCGGAACACTATCTGTATCTGTTTAACTGATATTGATTTTCATTTTAATATATATATCTTGATTCAGCAGTTATTCATTGTATGTCAAAACTATTTTCTGTGGTGGGTGATGTCTATACGGTTTGCGTGAATATGAAATTTTGTCACATAATACCTTTCTTCTATAATTCGATAGACAATTCCCTTAGTTATCCAAAAACCTTATTCTCTTGTTGATACAAAAATACCTGTGAAGTAAGTCCACGCGTGGAAAAAGGATAATCCTGTAGTCCGCATAACCAATAGGCAGGTAAGAATAGGGGGGAAAATATTTTGAATTTTGTCGACTGAATACATCAGGTCGCACTTAAAAAATGGCTGGTGGTGTCAGATTCATGATATTTGAGCGCAGAGTTTTTTCGAATAAGTTCTCATCCGGTGAATATTTACCGTCAAACTGACGGCGGTCTGGTATTTGCATAGCATAGCACCGAGCAACAAGATTTTCCTGTTCCGGCAAAATAAACTTTAACGCGTTGGTTTTTGTGTGCGCTCCAAGTTTTGTTTTTTTTTTTTACATTTTTTTTATTTTTTCCTCTCTCTCTCCCCTTCCTCAAACCACTGAGTATAGATACATTGCGAGAGAGTGAGAATCTGAATCGAATATGTTTGTTTGCATTATTGACATATATCCGCAATTTAGTACACACACACAAACACACATACACACACACACACACACACACATATATATATATATATATATATATATATATATATATATATATATATATATATAATATGTGTATATATATATATATAATATGTATATATATATATATAATATATATATATATATATATATATATATATATATATATATATATATATATATATAATGTATAATGTGAAAGACGGAAATTTACGACGGCCAAAAAACCCCAAAGTACGATTTCTGACGAATGAAAAATAATCCAGGTCATTCATAAAGCGAATTGATCACTAAAAGATGTACAGTAATCTGTTATAAATCACAAACCAAGCAGAACATCCAGAAGATTAAAATGACATTGTAAGTCAATAGGAATAAATTTGATATCTAATTAATTTAAAAGAAACAAGCAAGAACAAATAATCACAACCTCTATAACCACAGTAACAAAACCTCATAAAATGTCAAATGATAAAAAAAAACCCAGCAGTGCAAAAACTTCCCCAAAGGCATCCATCTGACACAGTACACAAACTACTGAAAGTTTATAGTTCTATATCTGGCCTTACTGGAAATTAACATTACAGTATGCCTGCAGAATACATTAAGAGAAAAAGATGGGAAGCAAGGTTCAGATATGAACAACAAACCCTTTCAAAAAAATCCTATTGGTCATGATAAATCGATACTACAAACTGTTGCCATTGGCGAACCGTTACATTACCAATGACCCTTACTGTTAAAACGCAACAGTTTATTTTAACAGCCAATCCAGTGACAGTACATTCAATTTCATCTACACAAACGACAGGGTAACAAGGGCAATGATGAATGACCCTTTAGTGCTGTAACGCCAGAAAATATTTTGATCGTTAATCTGGTGAGAGTGCATTTCAATTACTCGGCATATAGAAATTACAGACTCATGATGGCAATTATGAATTACACCCTCTGCAAAGCACAAAAGAATATGTTTCTCACTGGTGTGACTGAGCCAAGGTAATACCTCATGCTGACATCATTAGGTCTGAAATATACTAGAATTAGGCTATACATTATAAACGCTAGTCCGTTTTCTATTATGGATACCATGTACATGAACTTAGCAAAACCTACGAATAATTATGTCTGATACAACCAAATTATTCGGTATGGTTTGAACTACCGAAAATATGCCCATTAAAAAAAAATTATATACACAATGAAATTTTTTTATTTCAAACAAAATACGTGTAACAAATACCAAATGTAGCATTAATACCTATGGTGCGTTCTAATATAAAATTTAACAATACCTATGTTGCGTTCTAATATAAAAATTTAACAATCACTCGTTTCCTTTCAAGTTTAAATCCACTTTATCTAAAAAAAAAAAAAAAAAAAAAAAAATTCTCCCAGTATGATGAATACCAAGCATTCGGCTCCTCCCTCCCCATCCCTTCAAAATTAGCTGGAAAACATTTATCATACCACGAAATATGTTGCGAACCCAAACGATGTGCAGTCAATCATTTACACCCCATACTTCTCATTAGGTTGCGATAAATCATTTTAGCATCTATAAAGGTTCTTTTTACAGTCCAATTCTCTCTCTCTCTCTCTCTCTCTCTCATTTCATTCCCCTTATGAAGGAGAGTCATCATAAGAGCCTGTGCCCTTTCCAGCCACGAGCTACCACCTTTCCTTCGCAGTAAAAACAGATATATATACCTCTTCCTTAATTCCACACTCACCGATTACCATTATTGCTTCCCCCTTCATTTTATATTCCTAGACATCGTCATTATCCCTTCTTCCCTCACATCAGCCATCACATTATGCAGCCTTTTTTTTATCCATAATAGCCACGCTGATGTGAATTACTTAACATTTCTCGTTTTCCCTTCAAGACCAAAACTACCTGAATTTACTCAAAGTATGTTTTCTTTTCGAAAGTTGGAACGTCTTCTCTATATTTTCTCATTCACAGTTTTGCCTTCGGAGTGACTCGGCAAAGTTATCCGTTGTCTGTCCGTGTGTCCCTTCATTTTCACTCTCCGAAATAGTGGACGCTGCTAACAGCTAAACAGGGTCGTTAGGTCCTGGGCTGGCGCCACTCACGACCTTCCTGACACGACTTGTTACTTGCCGTAATGATGATGGGTCGGGGTGTGGTCGTAGGTGGAGGGTTGGGGAAGAGGATGGAGGCAAGGGGGAGGGAAGGGAAGAGGACCACCATGGGAAAAGGAGTGGAGGGATAATAGATAAAAGGCCAAGAGAGAGAGAGAGAGAGAGAGAGAGAGAGAGAGAGAGAGAGAGAGAGAGAGAGAGAGCATTTTCCAATTATCAGTTGAACAAATGAAAATAACTAATACAGTATAGTTATTCTTTACATGGTGAACGTACAAAAGCAGCTTTACTTTAAACTTAAAATATAACTTTAAACTGTAGTAAAGCGGTAAGCAACAAAGGTCATCGAATTTCATTCATCCTTTATAACATACAAAACATAAAAAGCCAACTGATCTTAAACTTAGACATGTTCAGCTAATAATACTGATTCTACCAGGAAAGTGAAGAAGCCTTATGAACAGGATAAACAATAAGAAAAAATTAATCAATAAAATATAAAAAGGTTTCAAAATATGCACTGCATTACGTATGCACTATATATATATATATATATATATATATATATATATATATATATATATATATATATATATATATATATTACCTCAAATAACTTTCTTATTCATCTAGCCTAACACCTCTGAGATTTACCTCTTCCTTTCCCCTTAAACTTCTAAATTATAAACTCCTCCAACCTATTATCGCCCATTCTTTCCATACAACCGAACCCTTTCACCTTCGTTAACCTTTTTTTACCAACCTAAGTATCTCGTCATTTCTCATCCTATCAATTATTTTTTTTACTGCCTAGAATCCACTTTCACTCCCACAAAGGAGAACTGGCACAACAATCCCGCCATGCATTTCCAACTCGGACACCTCAGACAATTCAAGTTTTCCAAATCTTTTGCACACATGTGGCAACTTGTCTTACTTCACCTATTCTGTGTTGCATTTTCCCGTTTATGATTTTGTGATAGTTAAACGACGAGAGATGTATAAACGCTGCTTTCGGAACTGAAGATTATCTATACACACATTTATATATGAAATATATATATATATATATATATATATATATATATATATATATATATATATATATATATATATATATATATATATATATATATATATATATATATATATATATATATATATATATATATATATATATACATAATACACACACATATTTATATACATATAAATACATACATACAAACATATATATTTATATACATACTTTTTGTTCACCATTATCATCATTGTCTCCTATGGCACCCTGACACCAATGTCAAATCCTGAATGCATAGCTTTGGTAGCACCGTCTGCCTGCTTTTCCAAATGTTTTCTCTTATCTCTTCTTGCTCTTCGTTAACTTCACATACCTAGACTCGAGTATTTCGCATGCTTTACATTGCTTTCTTCGTCTCCCAGAAATTTGTCACAAATTGCATTTTGCTTGTAACTGTTCCAAGGTTTCCTCTTGTTAGCCAGCATCCCAGGACTTCTTTTCCTGCAACTGATGTACAGTTGTGATTTTAATTTGATCCTCTTTGATTTTCTGCACCTTCTCTGATACAGATAGTGTCAACAACTTCAGCTATATTGATATTTAATTGCAAAACCTTCACGTTGTTGATCTTCAAGAGGCTTTATTTGATGTAGATGCATTAACAACTTTTATGCTTCAGCTTGAGTGTGTCGATAAGGAGTTGGCAATTATTGCTGAAATCTGTATTCATAAAACGTATACAGCATCCGACAGAAGATAAAGTACGGTTAAAATTCTTGAAAAAAAAAAAAAAAAAAAAAAAAACTGCATGAACAAGTACTAACTCCTAATACAGCACGGAATTATGCTTATGTCATAGCATATTATTTCTACACATCAAAACATCTATATTGCAACTTGCAAATACATATAACATTCTGCCTTTTTTTAATATTAAAATAATGACTTGGAACGAAATCAAAATTATCCACCAACTAGTGAATAGCATAAATGCGCCTCTGTTATTCATCAGATTACAACAGATAACTTTTCAGTTCACTTACAAAAGCAGCAGCTTCTCCTATCTAACGGACTGGTTAAGACTGATGGAAGGAATGGTTACAACACACAAGTTCTAATTAATTCCCGTTTCTTAGAGCGTTAATGTGTTTGCCCTATTTTTTTTAACCAGGAACCTCGCCAGAGCGGACGACTAAGGGGGAATCTGTTGAAAGGGTTACGCTAATTATATTTGCAAGGGTTAATAATTATTGTGATTTTCAATCCATGAACTATATGGATTACTGAAGAGGGATTCGCCAACCAAATCTAATCCGAAAGTATGCCTCAAGTCATACTTAGATACGAGGGACACTAACGTATCGTATACGGGTATTTATAATACAAAACTGACCCAAAAATATGAATATACCTATCAAAGTTAAATTCAAACATTTCACAAACGGAAAACATAAGGTATATTAAGTAATCCTTGATAACACACGGGCCAGGAGATTGGAAAGCTGATTAAAAAAAAAAAAAAAAAAAAAAGACGAGGTCACAATTTCACTAAATTACTCAACAATTAAATTACCAATATTTATGATTGGCGATATAACTTCATTCTGAACCTGAACGCCATATGAGATTAAAGCCCAGTTAATTCTCAAAATGTCAAATCAAATTTCTTTATTACTTCATCATCATGGGCGTTCTAAATGGCAAACACTGAAATGCAAAGCATTTTTCATAATGTCAATGTTACTATTACCTTTGTCCCAACTATCTCCTATTGTCGCTAATACTCACAATATTTGACCCCCAAAGTTCTCAATTTAGATTTGGTAACACTGAAACAAATCTTGTGTTCTTCGCACAAATAATCATAAGTGATAATTACACTTGATTCATATGGCATGGCCACCTCAACTATGAACACAGTATGGAGGAAAATATATTCACGCCAAATTAAGAAATCACTGAAGAAGCAATGAGAGAGGAAGACGACAAGATAAAAATAAATAAATAAATAAAACAGCCAGTCCTCTTTTCTCCTCCTCTCGGGCGTCCACCTGATCTTTTCATTCTCAAAAATAGAACCACATCGATCTTATTCTCTTCTCAAAACCTCCGAGTGAGATATCCTTAGGGAGCAAGAGAACATCGCTTTCCACTCTCACCTCAATCTACCTTACAATCCTGAATCCCATCCCACACCATCCCCTTTCCCCCAATCCCATCCATCCCACTTTGAATTATTATTCCCAGGACTCGTAACCTGGGGGATGGGGTGGGAGGAAGGGGGGGGGGAGGATCCCCTGCAACAAAAAACACATTTGCGCTTCTCTCTGACCCGCCTTTGTTTGCTTTATCAACAATACTTTTTTCCTCGCTAAACAATACTGACCTTTCCCATCCGATTTCTTTGCCTCACGGTAAATCTCTCCTCTTAATAAAAGTCCCGTTTCTTTCAGTCGACTTTTCCGGATAGGTGACTAAAGACTTTGTCTTTCGGTCTTAGTACCCTCTCCGCCCCCTTTATTTTTTACCTCTAAGGGTCTTCAACAAAAAATAAAACACACAAGATCAGGTCCCACTAAAAAAATGCTATCCACATACCAAGTGGCTCCACTTGCCAGATGATTAAGGAAAGACTGTAATGCCAGTTTAAAATAAAAATTCGACATATTCATCTTTATCATCTTGCTTGTAATTTTTTTACGAATAACGTCAACAGCCTTACCTTCGCTTCAATTTCACATCAACTCCAGGCAAGTTAATGTCCTCTGCGCAATCGGTAAAATAGTCTCTTTCTAATGGAAAACTGGCATCCAAACAAACTCTGAATTTCCTTAAAAAGCCCGCGAATAAACATTTAATTCTATGGCCAAAGTGAATGGCGGAATATATATTTTTATCAACTTTGAAGAAATATTGAATTAAAAAAGTAGAAGAAATACACTGGAAACTTCTGTTTATACAAAACATCACTGATCGCTAAATAAATAATCAATTACGAATCATACATAAATCACATCCCCACACCTGCCATTATAAAATAAATGCAACAACCTGTATGGCTTAAAAACTATAGAGTCGCATTAAAAAGAAAAAAACCTATGCAGTATACTTAGATAACAAAAGGTAAAAAAAAAATCTCATTCATAACTAAGACAACTTTTGTTGTTATATTAGAAGTCACCTGTAAACAATATCTCAAGGTGTTGAAAATATGGAAAAGCTACCGAGGTTTGTCATTACTTTAATGTCTAAAACGTAAGAATTTATTGTGATGCACGATCATAAATAGAAGAATTGTAGTAACGGATATAGATCTTATTGAGAGAGAGAGAGAGAGAGAGAGAGAGAGAGAGAGAGAGAGAGAGAACGGAATGAATCCCTTGTTCTCTGCTACTCTCACTTTGTACTTATTTCATCCTTCACTTCTTCCATATTAATTTGCTTTTCATTAACTCTCCTTTCAACTAAATTCCCATTCTTCGATTCATCTTATCACATACTTCGCTTTCCCTCTGATTTTCCCCTTCAAATGTCAACTGCCTTCCCTTCCTCATCACTCATAAACCAATTACCAAAATTAAATTTGTCTTCAAAAGCGTAACTACCAAAAAACCTTTCAGCGTAGCCCAGTAAGGTTAATATGTAGAAAACCATATACAGAATCACCAAATGAAATTTTCAAGCTGTCAGTTGAACACTTTTGATGTAAATCAGACATAACAATTCTGTATTGGAATATAATATCTTTTATTAATAATACACTGTTCAAATAGTTTGTACAGTTTGTTCATACAAACAGGAAAGTGTTCCCCCTACAAAAATTCTTTTCTACAGGTTCAATTTATCGAAATGTTCATTTCAAATCCAAAATGTGTTCGTAGGTAAACAAGTGAATATTTCAACCAACGTGGAAATAAGCAAAGTAAGGTGGATGCTTGCAATTTGAGATATAATAAAAATATAACAACTTCCGAGCCAAATCATTACATGAGACTGGATTTCTTTATACAAGGTCATTAACCGAATGTATCTTACAGCGTATTTGCAAGGGAGAACTTCTTGTAAATCATATCTCTTTTTTTCTATTTATTCCCCAAATTAGATGTAGGGTATATCAATGTTAAGCCAGTATGTCCACGAATACAGAGATACATGAAATACATATTATGCTATATACCAATACATATAATGCTAAATACTAATGTAAATGTTAAGGAAAAAATTCAATACATACAAAAAAAAAAAAACCTACAAAATAGGTTTTAATTTTTATCTGGTAGTGATAAATTCCATAATTACGGTTAAACGTGGACGATGCACAATATGATCATGCACGAACAATTAGCTATCTTAAGACAAATTGGTGGTTGCTAGTTAGGCTACTATTGCTTTTGTACGCGCAACCTAACTGGATTGAAAAATGACGAATGCTAAAAGCCAACGCCATTCAATGCAAGCTCTTTAGGTTTAGAGAACAGAAACATCACCCAAGAGTATTAACTTTACTTACCAGTGACACTCGTGAAGCAAATGTACTGCGGGGAGGAACGCAACACGAGCTGTTAACCTAAAGAGCTTGCCGTTTAAAGAGAAATTTACAAGCACTTGCTGAATATTGGTACGTGTATTCAGGCATGGAACAGAGAGAGAGAGAGAGAGAGAGAGAGAGAGAGAGAGAGAGAGAGAGAGAGAGCAAGTTGAATAGAAATAAAAAAACAATCTAAATATCAATCTTCATTTAGGAAAGTCAGATTTGACAAAATTCGTAAAACTGGTATTTAACATTATATGTATATGTATATGTATGTGTATATATATATATATATATATATATATATATATATATATATATATATATATATATATATATATATATATATATATATATATATATATATATGCTTATGATAGCATAGATAAAGGTGCAATGTTTCTGGTGTTGGCGATGCAGATGATGGTGCAGAAGATATGTTGTGGGAATTGATTCAATATTTTTCTGATGGAAGCGAAGCGTTTCAGAACAAAAATATAGGGAGTAACTGGTGTTGTCATGTCTACAAGGCTGTTTTTTTTCCCTGGAGAAAGTGATATGAAAAGTCAAGAGACAAGAAGTATGATTCTGGTGGAATATTGCGGGATAAGAAAATGAGTCGTGCATGGAGCATAGAATCGCGATGTTTGCAGATGATACAGTACTTACAGGAGATAGTGATGAGGAACTGCAGAAGCAAGGGAATGAGATTCCTGTGTGCTGCACAAAATCCACAAGATTACAATCGAAAAACAACAAAATATAATGAAAATATTTTAAATTCTTAACTGAGAAAATCGACTTGTGGCCCTTAAATAAATAATTCCTCCCAACTGTTCTTTGTATTTCTGCATTATCCAAATTTCCCACGACTGCCGAAATTATACTCCTCCTTGATGTTTTCTCTCAAGTTTTGCAAAAACTACACATGACTAATATGAAACGCAACTAAACCCACAAAATCTTATCTATGGTCCCTAGATAGCCGAGATAATCGATTAGCGCTCATTGAATGAAAAAATCGAACTCGTCACCCAGAGCCAGTAGGGTTCCTGCTATTTATATTTTATGCATTTCCTACCGGATTTGCCCTATTCAGCGGCCATTCTGCGCGTGTCCCGATGAAAAATCACCCTAAAGGATTTCATAAAAATTCACAAGATTCTTTTGTCCAATCTCTCTCGCGCTCTCTTTTTCTCAGCGTCTCTAAAGACATCCTGTTACTGACAGCGGCCATTCAAAAGAGAAGCAACGTCAATAAGTGCTGGAGTCGCTCCTAAGGCCTGTTTTCCACAAGGAAGCAGGCGCGTGAGTCACCCTTATGGTATTCGAAACAATTAAAAAGCCTCTCATAAACGTGAAATTGAAGGAAATATTCCTCTCAATGAAAAATACACTTTTTCTCTTTCTCTGCTATTTCCATTCCTACAACTGAGAAGCTTAATAATTAAAAGTTCACTTACTTGAGACGTTTTTCAACAGTTCTTTGAAGAAGACTGCATATCATCGGGCATATTCTAATAAATAATATGCGAGTCTTGTCAGGGACATTTTTAAAGTGCCGGGGTCAAAATTTCTTTTTTCAAGTGAATGCCAATAAGGCCAACAAATCGGATATTTACCATTTTTGTAACACTTGCTAGCAGCCTCCACTGAGACGAAAGCGTCCATGATTGCAGAAATATTCGTAGGCAGAATTCATCAAGGACTTTAAATTCAAATACCAATAAATTTACTTTGGCGCCTTATCGTTACATGCCAATAACACATAAAAAACCAAGAAACCGTATCATATTGAATTAAAAAAAAAAAGAGGACAGCCTTTTACAATTACTGCAATGGATATTTTAATTTCCTGTACAACTACAGTACTGGTAATGTAATTAATTTTCTTTTTTATGCTGAAAGATAAGTTCAAATTTACTTATTTTTCTGAACGATATGGCCCTTCTAAAAGCTATATTAACTTACTCATATAAAATGCTCGACTGCTTTTGTAATGGGGTTTGATAACAAATGAGTTCAACTGGAAAATTATGTTACACCTACGAGTCTTTTCGAAAATACAGTAGTGGTGATTATGATCTCAATTACAGCTGCGAATTAAAATGGAGTCGAACAAGAGAACTTAATCAATTTAGTATTCAGCATATGTATTGGTCGTGAAATAAATCTAAAATAAATATTTCAGGTTTGACCAGTTAAGAATATTTACCTAACAATCAATAAATACTCTTGCCTAATCATTGACTACGACCTTATAAGAGAGTCCCTCCTTCATATATACTGTCAATTCAGAGATTTCATTATTTCTCATTTTCTATACCATTTGCCAATCAAAGTGACGGTCACTAAATGTCGGATGACTTTCCTGTTCATATTCTTTCATGAATTTCACCCTAGGCTTTTCCTCTCTAAAAGTGTAGTTTGATACCATCTGTATGTGAAAATTATACAGACCTTATCGTCTAAAGTGTTCATCATATTTTGTTTCTTTTATATGAAATTAATAGATCGGCTTTCGATTAGTAATGTCATGCAAGAGCTTGCAGTAATTTTCGGTGCTAATTTCTCATGGTAAGCTGCTTGGCTCGTTAGTGCAATGAAATTATTCAATATTCGGTCTGCCTGTAACTTGCAAAATATTACAATGGTAAATCAAAGAAAAAAATCCTTGACTACTGAGACGGTGATCCAGCCTTTAAAAGGATAAGAAGGAAACGAGAAAAACTAAGCGGTGCCACATTCAATCACGCTGCAAAATTAAATTACATTCAATATTACTCAGGGGAAAACCGTCGACAAAAAATAAATAAAATGTGAGGCAGAAACAAAATAGCATCTTTAAATCTCCTTCCCATTGAATTTACCGACAAAGGAAATGCTGACTGTTTGTTTCGAGGGGCGGGTAATACGAAAATCCTACACACTAAATATGACCCTCCTTCCATGTACGAATCAAGTTTTACTAAAACTGATCATACATTTGAGCTTAAAGGGTCTATGTCAACGAGGGCAACATGAACGGGAATAAATTAGAAGGAGAATAAATTAAAAGGCGCTTAAAATCTTTATATAAATCGGAAGAAAACTTACACTAAATACTATAGGGCTATATTTTGCTTCTAATGCTTCAACTTTCTATAAAAAGTTTTGCCTTCTTTCTAACAAGAAAAAATCTTTATGTACTGGGGTGACGTGAATTATAAATTGACCGTCTTCCTTCCAACAAAGACAGCACATCGTAACACGGCCTTTTACGCAAATGGCAAAATTAAAAGTGTACCCAGTCGAATAAGCAGACAACGAAAACAAGCTAAAGGAAAGATGAGGAGGAAAATGGAAGAAAAAATTTATCTTGTCCTGGTAAGCTGCCGCCATCGTGGTTGGGGGCTGAGGGGAAAAGTGATTAGGAAAAGTTGGGTGTCAGTTGGGTGGACGGGGGAGGAGTAATATCACTTGGGACGAGAGGAGAGAGAGAGAGAGGTGAAGGTGGTCAGGGAAATTTAATCGCAAAATTGAGGGAAAGGGGAAAAAAGGAGAGTAGATAATAGGGGGATACAACGTATAATCAAGAAGAGCTGTCCTTTGGTTTTTTGTTCTATTTTATTGGGTGGGGGGAGGAGAGGGCTAATCATCATAGCAGTTTTAAAACCGTGGCGTTCGAGATTCAAAATTTTTCAAATGTAAGAGTAAGTTTCATTGACAGAATATTTTGTAACAATGTCTGAAATAGTTGTCTCTTGCCAAATATTTATATGTAGAAGAAAAAGCTTGTCAATGGTAAGAGAACAATAATACTATGCAAGAATGAGCACTGACTACTGACTAGAAAAGATGTCAATAAAAAGGAAAATAAAGCTTTGTTAATGACCTTGAATCTGTGGACTTCAGTTATTGTGCATTAACACAGTAAATTTGTTTAACTTTCAGAAATACGGTAAGATCTGTCATTTACTATGGGGAAGGAAACAGAAACTCTACACTAAATGAAATTTGTTATTCTGTGAGGAACAGATTTTCTGCACCTAACCATGAATTTTGTTGTGGGCGAAAAGGAATCTATCTTACGGTGATGGAAAAAAAAAATCAACAGAGACCACCTAATTCCGTAAGAATAAGTAATCAAGCAAGGATCCTGCTCCCTGTAGCAGTGCCTATACAAAGGCAACATAGACATAAAGTTGGATTCATTTCTATACATACCACTGAAAGTGAGCGTGATCATATAACTCCTATCAAGAGGAGGCAGTGCTCTCTGTTTCTCTTCTCCTACGCCATTTGCAAAAATGTTAGAGTGTTGAAGTGCCAAGATAATTAAAGGGGAAAAGAGGGGGCTGGAATCAAGAGTGTGAAGGGAACCATTAGGTTAAATGAAAACGCTTAACGAAGACCGTTTGTGAAGGTTGTTGGCAGCAATTTAACTCTCTACATACAAACCAACGAGAGAGAGAGAGAGAGAGAGAGAGAGAGAGAGAGAGAGAGAGAGAGAGAGAGAGAGAGAGAGAGAGAGAGTAGATTTTGCTGACGACCACAAATGCAAAACTGTTGAGGTGAAACTATATATTTTTCAGAAGCGGAACAATGATGTTTTATTTTTTCTTTTCTTCAAACTGCGCAATGACTACTGGGAATATGGGCATCGTCGTTCATCATGAGGAAAACCAAATTCCATGTTAGTTTAATATTTATACGAAATTTTTTTTCACTTCTTACTTTGCAGAATCGTTTCCACTCTCTGTTGAACCCGGCGAATATGATTTTCGTTTCTTAAGAATAATAATACAATATTAACAAATATGGTGTTAATATAGAAGTAAGAAATATTCAGGATAAAACCTTCAATATAAAATAGGTTGTGGCTGTCGAACCATTAAATAAATAAGTTTTCAGATATTGGGAATTTATTATTCTTGCTTGTTCAATGTTTATAGGTTTGATCAGATTTTGTATAGCAGTTGATAACCTGCTTATGGATGATACGTGAGCCTTTTACAATAAAACTTGTCGAACATAATTATATACTAGTTTCCCGACGGTACAGAAGACTTCTGCGCATTTACTGCGTATAGAGGAAAGGTTAACCAAAGGAAAATGTCGTTATGCGCAGAGGCAGAAGAAAGTTTCATAACTAAAATAAAACACTGGGGATACACGTATGCACACAACTGAAAAGGAGTGCAACTGTAACCTGAAAATACTCTGCATAAGAGACTGCTTCATCTTTCGTTTTTACCTTTCATTCATTTCACGTTTCTAATTAAAGGAAAGCGATAAAAAAAAGGGCACACAAACTTAGTTCACGAATTGCATGTATGCTACCGGCCAACAGAAGAGCGTTTACAAAAAAACAACTGCTAATCAAGATATCTTAGGTTTTTTTACCCTAGAATAGGAGCCAATAAAACCTGGTTCTCTCTATGTAACCCTAAATTCTTCCAAAAATGACCTCTAGTGGGCTACTTTGCTGAAAAATGTCAATGAGGATTTGAAGTTCGTATGAATGAGATTACGAGGTTATATACGTAAAGGTTATGCGCATATACGTTACGGATACACGGATAATCATAAGGAAAGATTCCCATATATTCCAAGATTTCCAGAACAGAAAGGTCCTGGCCGCCCACAATCTGTTCAAGAAGCATGAACCTCTTCAGAATAGAGGCCGGTCTAATAAAACAACAAACAGAACCCACCTACGAAGACATGCGCTCCATGTAGTAAGGATAATTTAGCTTTCTACCATACGCCATCCTAGAAAACAGAGATGCACAAACACGACGCTCCTGACAGATAATAAGTAAAAAAATGCGCCGAAGTTCCTTCAGCGCAATCAAGTTTTCTGTACAGCCGCTACAGCGTATAATGAAGGCCACCGAAAATGGATATATTTTTCAGTAGTCTCGGTATAATGCTGTATGAGCCGCGGCCCATGAAACTTTAACCACGCCCGGTGGTGGCATATCCTATATCGTTGCCAGAAGCACGATTATGGCTAACCTTAGCCTCAAATAAAATAAAACCTACTGAGGCTAGAGGGCTGCAATTTGGTATGTCTGATGATTGGAGGGTGGATGATCAATATAGCAATTTGTAGCCCTCTATCCTTAGTAAGATCTGAGGGTGGACAGAACGAGTGCGGACAGAAACAAATGCCGCCAGAATAACGTGCGGACGGACAGACAAAGCCGGCGCAATAGTTTTCTTTTATAGAAAACTAAGCGTTAGGTAGCAGAAATAAAAAGGGCACGCAATAGAGAGAATAATTCTAAACTGTGGATCACAGAGCTTGTCACCATTTTCTGGTTCATATGAAAGCATATATATAAAAATATTCAACTTATTCTGTGACTCTGACCTTTGATATTTACTGTTATAGTTAATAAAATGGATGTCACGAATATAAAGCAGAGTGACTTTGACCTTTTACGGTCACACTCTGAGTAATGTCAATTACCAATATAGAAATACTAAAAATACAGTATACTGCTTTCTCCGAATAAAAAATAAAAAATAAAAATTTCCATCAAACTGGTTACCCTTTCTTGAGATATTCTGCGCAAACACACTATGGGGTGAAGGAATAACCTTACATCCCCACTGAATAAGAAAGGGAGAGGAGGGGGGGAGGGGTGTGGCTACACCACTAACCTTATTCTGCAAGTACATTATATAAAATAGAATGTGACTGAGATATTAACTGAATAGGTAGAAAGAAAATAACGATAGTATCTTTCGTAAACGATAAATACGATAATCGCGCCAATAACAGTGTGACTCACTCTTTCTTAATTAAGACTATACGAAGGCACGCCTCCCCAGCGAACATGTTCCCAAACTCAAATTACTCACCCTCCCCCCACCTTCCCACTACCCCTTCAAAGTACGCTTTATCGGCTACAAACAATAACAGACCGCGCCGAGGGGATAAGACATAGTACTCCAGCCGCTGCAGAAAACAAACGGCGGTGTTTACCACATTAGTCATCTCACTCCATTGTGCGGGTGGGTATTACCAGTCGGCATTGCGGCGGGGTCCCACAGGCATGCCTACACATACATCAGGCTTGACTAATTGACACGCGGCGAGCCTCAACTCTCCTTGATATCGTCGATTCGGAGGAACGGAGCCATAAACCTTAAGGAGACTCTCGAGAAGGAAGGAAGTGAGCGATCATCCCTCGATTAAACAAAAGCCAATCGTCCTTTTTACAGTCAGGTGAAAACACGGCGACGAGACGTGCTGGATGATATGAAGGGCCCTTCCAGGGGACTTCCACCATACAAGCAAGAACTCTTCTCTCTCTCTCTCTCTCTCTCTCTCTCTCTCTCTCTCTCTCTCTCTGGTTTCTTGGCTGCAAAAATGAGCGGAAATAGTGCAACTGACTTAATGGCCATTATTCCTATGTGCCATGTGAGAGCATGTCATTTAAATTCATTCCTTGCTGAATCGAAAGATAAACACCGTGTGCAGAAAACTTTCAAAACATTAGACGGCTTCATATACCTATAGTGCATACGTGTGAGAACAAAACTGTGATTTAAAAAAAGCTTAACGTTTAGTAAAAAATTACAAATATAAAACAGAAAGTATAAAAATAAGCAATAAACAAAAATGCACGGACATATGTACAAACCGGACAACATTAATTTCTACATTCTTCCTAATCGAAGCTTGAACGAAGATTAACATTTAATTTCAGCTTACTCATCGCTTTAATCTGTTCGTTTATCCAACAAAATCCCTACTGACATCACCTAAACGCTAATGTGAGCAAAGTAGATAGATCTTAACTTTAGCACATTTTCTTCAGTGAAAAGAAAAATGTTATTTAAAATGAGATTTGATTTCTTCACTCCTAAAATAAGAACGTTAATTTTAAAGCATACAATGGAAAACAAGGACGTTAATTTTAAAGCATACAATGGAAAACAAGGACGTTAATTTTAAAGCATACAATGGAAAAGTAATACGCGATTAAAAAGATAATGGAATCCTCTATGAACAGTCCACTATTATCTGTCAAAACCGCGTCCTATAAAATACAAGAACAAGCTGATAGAATATTTTTCCACGTTTCCACAACATTAAATCATCAAATACAACTTACTTAGAAAAAAAATGGGACCGCCCATGATTGATATGTAGTACATGCCATTATGAATAACATCTTGACTTCTTAAAATCCTAATAAAAAAAACCGGTACAGACAGGTCATATTTCCTCGTTTACTTTTCAGTAGGGCGAAATATGTCCGTATAAAGTATGTTTGTTTGCGTACACTTTATTAACTATGGACAACATAATCAATCAGTAAGAGACCCACTCACGATGCAATATATTTTCAGTTCCCCCCAGACTTTAAAACTGTCGAAGAAGCTTCTACAATTTTGTCGTTTCTCATAAAGCACTGGATATGAGATATATCAGTAACCTCAAACCAGAGTCCCTAAATACTTCTTGTTATCTTTATCATCCGCAATAAATTAGCAATCACATATCTTAAGTGCTGTTACATAAATTTAACTGTACACAGCAGGGTGTACTGCAAGGAATTCAATCTCATGAATAGAGCAAACCATGTTTTCTGAAAACATAGCAATTTAGTTTTGTTAAGACCAATTTCTAACAATCTATTATAAAATCTATTATTAAAAAAAACTTCATTACTTGAGCATTTCCAAGGTGTCGCTCTGCTTATTCTGATGTCAAGAGTCGAATTTCCAGCCAGTTCTGAAGGAATTTAGTTTACTTATATTAAACAAGGTATATCAGACCTCAAATACTGAACATTCATGCATGTAAGCGCGCGTTTTTCATCAGCGCACCAAGAAAGCGTGGAGCGCGGGGGCGAAAAACTGACGAACATTCGTAAACCTTCAGGAATAAATGAAGGGCAATCGAATCAACACATCTCAGCAGCGTTTCCAAAGCGAATACGCCGTCCCTTTACAAGGCTTCGGGCGTTGCATAAACAGACAACACATGCAATATACAAAAGGCTGCGATCCCAAGGGGGAAACACAAGTGACACTGAGTGTGAGTTCAAGTCACTGCCAGCCAAGGGGGAATATGAATAAAAGATGATTGAAATTCTGGATCTAGCCAAGGACGAAAATGAAGAGGATGAAGGTGGAGGAGGCAGAGGAGGAGGAAGAGGAGACTCCAAGGAGTCAATATAGGATGATGGCACAAGAAACAGTTCGTATGATAAAAAGAAGGATAATCAAAGACACGTTTTTGCTTGTGGCTTACTACTAAAAGAAGGGGGAGAAACAAAATATAACTTCAAAAACTGGCAGAGAAATTCCACAACAAACTAACATTCGAAAACATTAAAATCTGCATAATTTGTGGACATGAAAGGGAAGGAAAGAGAACAAGATCCCTCAAGGAGGGAGGTAAAAAAAAAATAAAATAAAAAACCTTCTTAAGCAGTTAATCTAAACATGCAAGGGTAAATTTTTTCTTTGGTTCCAAAAGATACATCAACTGTTGATTTTGAAGTAAAACAAAAAGGAAACACAAAATAATTTTCGAGGAAATACTCACCAAAAACGTGTTTCCTAATATGTGGCATACAATTCTAAAATCATATATAATGGTCTTGGGTCTTGGATAAAAAAAAAAATTGCCGACCATATTGATGATGGCATGATTGATTTGCTTAAGAAAGTAGTCTAAAATCGAAATTCAGCAACATCAATTCTGAACTGATAATCAAAGTTCTTTTTTTATGAAACGTTGAATTATTTCCTTAAGGATCTCAACACAACTCTATGAAAAGACACCTATGAGAGAACAATATTTTATTGCCACGTGAATTAACACACACATGCAATATTGTACTTCCTGTTACATTAGGAAAGAAATAGAATACCTTTAAAATAAATGAAATGAAATGCTTAAAAGCTGGTTGAATTGTTTCAAAACAATAAAACAAGGAGGAAGGTATTTTTTTGTTTTTGTTTTAGTAGCTGGGAAAAACTGCCTAACACTAAAAAGGGGGATATAGTGCTGCAAATTTAAACAACTTTATGAACTACTCTGATACCACGAAAACAAAATATGAATTAACATGAACAGGTCTCTCGGGGTTCGCTTATCACTGCAAGTGTTGAATCGCACAAGGAAAATTAACGAAGAGCTTCATTATTTTATTTTCCAAGTGGATTTATTAATTGTTGTGACGAATAAATCCAGTGTAAGGAATTTTATGCATTGAGAATTTACCGAGGCAAATAGAAATACCTATGTATGGGGTCAGAGAGAGAGAGAGAGAGAGAGAGAGAGAGAGAGAGAGAGAGAGAGAGAGAGAGAGAGAGAGAGGAGAGAGAGAGAGAGGGAGAATGTATGAATAAAACCATAAAAACAACCTGGGAGAAGTAAGGTACAAAACAGAAAAGATGAAACGCTTCAAAACTGGTCCACCAGAATACAGAAATAAAAAAAAAGGGGAGAGAAGGTGCCGATGGAAAAGGAAGAAGGCGGCATCTTAGGATGATAACAACTTCTTTAAGAATTTTTTGGGAGAAGTTTGCAAGATGGTTCTGACAGAAGCCATAACTTCATATTCATCATTTGATCCAGAGGAATATTTGATTTATGTCATATCTCACTAAAGTTCCTGTTAGGAGACTTCGGACTGACTATCGAATTTCATTTCTTTTTCCCCCTTTAGCGGAAAAGCTGTATAAGAGCAGCTTCTAGAATTTTTTTTTATTTGTTTCATCCATTTCAACTTTACAGAATGTCTGCTTGATCTCCAGAAACTCTGCAAGCAGGGAACACATATAAAAACAAACGTTGTTACATCATTTACTTTTTACTATGCGTGAAATGAAATAATGTTCATCCACAAAAAAGTAATTACTGCCAGTCTGCCTATCTAAATGTACCGGCATTTTTCCAATAACTTAATTAAATTGTGAAGGTCGAGATTCAAGTTTCATTATCTCATTATCTTGAAGCTGTGCCCTCTTTCATATTCTGTTCGTCAATTATTCTTTCTGTTCCACGGTTACAACTGGTTATTAGTTTTTTATGCAATTATTCTCTGCCGATATGAAACTAACTCCTTCAACGACGAAATTAAATTTCCAAAAATACTATTCAAAGAAAAAAATTCAGCGTCTTCCATTTCCTGTCCTTATGATCATCCACCTTATCCCTCCCTTTTCCCTTCGATTTTCTTTCCTCCCCAATAATTCCTTATAGGATTACCTCCTCATTACATCCCCTACCCCATCCAGTCTCATCCAATCAATCTCCTAACTAACTTCCTCTTCCCCATCCTTTCCTCGACCCCCACCCAAGCCCCAATCATCTCGAGGCCTCCACTATTTTCTCTCCTATCCCCACTGGCGCTTGCAAGGAGGAATAGTCTCCTCGTTCTCTCATCCTGCACAAGGCTCTTTCAAAATAAAACAGTCCCTTTAATCGCCTAAAGCCATTCACCTATCTCCAAATCGTTCCTCAATGAAGTTATGAACTCCTCCTGTATCAATTATGGAAACGGGGAAGATGGCATCCATACAGTGATTCAATACACATCGTCAATAATGCATGTAGCATCCCCCCAATGGGGAAGGGAAGGGAAGTGGGGGGAGGGGAGGGAAGGGAAGGGGACGAGGGAAGAGGCTGGGCATGACCAATTCCTCATCACCGAACATATAGTCTACTTAGGGGAAGGTGTCAAAAGGCTCTCTCTAAGAATTAGTTTAGTGTAGGCTACCTTCCGTATATCCTTCTGCACATAAACCAATGTCACTTAGACATCAGGGAAGTCACGATAGGTTTTCTCAGAATACGCAACAGATTTCTAGAACTCTTATAATCCACAGCTGATTTCTAGAGCTAGAAACCGCAACTGATTTTTAGAACTAGAACACATACTTCTGTTCGAGAAATAGTATAATCACATGACTTTTAGACTTTCTAAATGTTAGACTTTCTAAAACACATAACAGCTATCTATAACTCCTAAAATAAGAACCTGATTCCTAGATCTCTCCCAATACACACCTCATTCCTTGAACTACTATACAATCATTTCTAGAACCAGAATACACCCCTACTATATAAATACACCCATGATACACATGCGTAGAATATACAACCGATTTCTTGGACTGGGTGACTAGGTTTCTCCTTCCCTTAATAATTCCAAGCCAAATTCCTGGAACTCCATATTCCCACGATTGATTCCACTCAGGAGAGATCATCTTTATGCCTAAAATTCAGAAGCACACTGGCTTTTCCCTCTTCCCCACTCTAAGGGGATTTGAGGAAATCCTTTGAAATCCTGTTGAATTCATCTTTATTAAAGAACTCCAAAATGCATAAAATGGAAAAGGAAATGGAAAGCAATAAAAGTACTGTTTGGGTCAGAACAAAATCAATTAAGAAGTGTTATTATTCTATAAAATATAGCATGCATGAAAAAATTGAAACAGTAATTCCGAAAACAAATATCCAAACTTGTGGCAATTTCAGTCTCTCTCTACACACACACATATATATGTGTGTGTGTGTATATGTGTATATAATATCATACCGTACATACATACATATAGCACTGAATAAATATAATTCATTTTCTGATAAAAAGGCTTAAGGAAAATTATCAACTGAGAAACTCGCGAATGATGGCAGAGATCAAGAATGGTTGCACAGACATTGCCCTTCTCGAAGCGTCCTACGAAACGTTTCAGAACAACTAGTTCATGGTTAAACAGATGTATGACAGCACTTGCAAAAGAAAGTAAGGCCTGGATGTCAGCGATAATGACAGAAACAAATATATAATCAAGAAAATGACCACTCAAGTGTAGAAATGTCCTTGACGCAGGTTGTTATTGGGGTGAGGATGAAAAATTGTTGACAGAAAAATACGAGTGGACGTTAGCTTATCTCCCTAATATTGCAAAAATTATTATATTCAGGCATAAAAATATGTTAATAAAGTAATGCGCACATGCAAAACCTCAAACACATACGGTACATCCAAACACCAACAAGTGCATACACACACCGACATACAAGCTACTAGAGTGCTAGTCACGATCTCACTCTCATCTATAGTCTGCATCCTACCCTCGCTCTTTTACCCTGGTATGTTATTAGACGAACTAATACAAGCTCTCGTCCCATAGTGACGTTATTAAGGATATCTTACACACGGTCTCCTAGCAACTGATAGATAACGGAACATTCCTCTCTCTAGCCCCAGTCCCCTCCACCGCCCCCATCACACGCGCCCATGATCTCTCTCTCTCTCTCTCTCTCTCTCTCTCTCTCTCTCTCTCTCTCTCTCTCTCCTTCCTTACCTTGACAACACCAATCCACACCAAAACGGCACTAGTTTCAAAACATTAAAACTTGGCAAAAGGCACAACTCATGGCTGACTCACAGAATCAAGTGACTCCACTAATCGAAAAGAACAGTTGGTGTTTGCCAAACTAACACTGTTTCTGCATAATGAACGCAGCCTACTGTATCGAAAATCAACAAAAAGCGAAAACTTCTGTTAAAAACAAAACCGTGCTGAAAAATGGTGCAACTGTCATTGCTACGCGAAAAAACAGAAAGACATGTTGAGAGAGAGAGAGAGAGAGAGAGAGAGAGAGAGAGAGAGAGAGAGAGAGAGTAGTCCATTTCACGAACAGAAAAAGAACCTGTATTTCCATCAAGGAGTTAGGCATTTAATTTTCGCAGAGACCATTAAGATGGAGATTTCCATTTCAGAATACAAAAGAAAATCCGACGATCAATTACTGAGACAATAGGACAAAAGTTACAGCAATCCTTTCTCTAGAGTATGGACGGATGCTTTCTGTTTATCAACAGAAAAACGTAATATCTGAGCCCCAACGATGACGTTATGCTTTTCAATGTAATTTATTCTGATCAAATTCTCTCGAAAGTGCAACCTGCGCTGCGCAAATGAGCCAACACATCACACCACTTGACTGTTGTAACAATAAATCATCACGTGAAATGAAGTTCAAGTTTCGTTAACATTCTCAACGCCTTCTATTCGTTTTCCAGTGTAACCTCGGAATATTCTTCCTCAATGGTGGCTACTCTGAAGGAGACTGTCTCTCGTCTTTCATTTTGACTCCTCCTCCTGATCTACACACACACACACACACACACACACACACACATTATATATATATATATACATATATATATATATATATATATATATATATATATATATATATATATATATATATATATAATATATATATATACAGATATCTATACATATCATCATATCAATTTATTTGTCAATGTTAAAATTCCTTATCTTCATCTGTATTTTGCAACGCTTATTCTCTTTCCTTTTTTTTGTCCCATATGGGCATTATATTCTGCTGGAAACCTACCAATACTTGGGCATTGTATTCTGCTCAAACCTACCAACACTTAGGGCATTATATTCTGCACAAACCTACCAACACTTGGGCATTATATTCTGCTCAAACCTACCAACGCTTGGGCATTATATTCTGCTGAAACCTATCAACACTTGGGCATTCTGTTCTGCTGAAACCCACCAACACTTGGGCATTCTGTTCTGCTGAAACCTACCAACACTTGGGCATTCTGTTCTGCTGAAACCTAACAACACTTGGGCATTATATTCTGCTCAAACCTACCAACACTTGGGCGTTGTATTCCGCTGAAACCTAACAACACTTGGGCATTACATTCTGCTCAAACCTACCAACACTTGGGCATTATATGCTGCTGAAACCTATCAACACTTGGTCATTATACTCCACTGAAACCTACCAACACTCGGGCATTATATTCTGCTGAAACCTACAAACACTTGGTCATTATACTCCGCTGAACCCTACAAACACTTGGGCATTATATTCTGCGGAAACCTACTAAGGAATTTAAGGTAATACACGGCTTATTCCCTGCGTTCAACTGTCTTATAAAATAACAATACTAATAATATTAATAGTTATAACTACTATGTAAATCCTACAAACTGTCTAAAATACCTGTCAAACCTTCCAATCCCTTTTAGGGTAGTCCAAGGAACGCGAAGACTGACGTTTTCCGATCTCTTTGGTCATAAATCTTAGAAAAGGAAACAAGCACACATGAAAGAGAGAGAGAGAGAGAGAGAGAGAGAGAGAGAGAGAGAGAGTAAAAATTCCCAACAGTTTAGTTATGCCAATAAGGCAAGCACCAAAGAATGCTTCAAGGAAAAAGAAAAATTCCAAACTTCCCTGACAATTTTCAATAAATGCCGAAGAAATTCTTGCAGCACAGTCACATGACCCGATTTTGCGCGACCGAGTCCTCTTTTTTTTAATATGAGTAATTCTTTACAAACTTTCTTTGAGATGTCTCTTGTAACTTGCGGTAACGTTATATTTTATGCTTTGTTAATCTCTCTTGTTTGATTGTGCTAAGTATACTTGCAAAATAGTATAGGTTATAAACCTCAGGTCCATGGCCCTTTGTCGGCAGGTTACTGTAACATTAAAACGACCTAATACGACTGATAAAAATGGCCCTACCTCCAGATTATACTGAATAAATATGGGTGAACAGTGATTAAAGAAAAACACGTGTTGTAGTTCAGAACAAACTAATTAATATTTGGAATAAGCCCTTTGATCACCATAACTTTATACAGCAAATGTACATCCTTACGCGAATTTTTTTCCACAAAAATATGAATTTGAAATCGAAAGATTTACAGTTGAGAAATATAGGCATACATAAAGGTATCAAAATACACCTAGGGGGTATCATCAGCGTTCACAAGAATGGTTTGTTATTAATTTAAGTTAAACTTTTCTTTGGAAACTTTGTGTACTAACATTCAAAATTAACTTTAGTGCTTTTATTAGGCGAACATAATAAACATAAATTTAATGTTAATAATGGGCATTCTTTGGCATTCGAACGAAAAAACATAAGAAACCGTACTGGCTGGGAACTCTAAAATTTCCGTAAAAATATTTGGCCCTTCGCAAAATGCATCACTTTTGAATTTTCGACTTGTGGCAAGTTTTCTAAAAAGGATTTTTTTTATACCACGTCTGGTATTTTCAGAATGCGAGTCAATGAAAAATTTGGAAAAAGTTTCAAAAGAAAAAAGTAACGGAGAAGAATTTTTTCTTAGGCTGGTTCATATACAGTATGCCCTGTGTTCTATGAAATATTTCCTAGAACTTTCACCTCCGTTCTTGCCAGAACAAAACAGCCACGGAAGGAGTTCTTGAATTCGGTCACAGGAAGACATTCTCTGAGTTTAAAATATATCAAAATAACAAATCTTGGTAGAAAATACAAAAAAGGGATAGGAAAATCTGAAGACTAAAACCCAAAATCACTCTGCCATAACTCTTCCGAGTTCTACGCTTGCACAAGTTTGTATAGCTTTTATAATACTGTTCGACGTCCTTTGTCCCAAAGCACTGACAACAATGAATATTCTTCTCCTCCGGCGCGTCATGTCAATTTAAGTGGCCTCAGATCTTGTGGGTAGAACTGATTCGATTTGGAGGCACAAGGAGCCCAGTGCTGCTCAATCTGCATCAGTAATGACTCTACCTACGCGGCGTACGTGAATGCAATCCCCTTTTTTCCTGTCTTGTGGCAAAAACAAGAAGAACGCCTTTCGAAAAAATTAAACAGCGGTCCGGCGGGTGTGCAAAAAGAGGAAAATACTACTAAAGACAAAAAGATAAAACTAATCATACTGTAATGTGCTCAGAGGAAAAACTACGGGAACTACCATTA
Source organism: Macrobrachium rosenbergii (assembly GCF_040412425.1). NCBI lineage: Eukaryota > Metazoa > Arthropoda > Malacostraca > Decapoda > Palaemonidae > Macrobrachium > Macrobrachium rosenbergii. The sequence continues at coordinate 37,869,875 of NC_089795.1, forward strand.
AAAATATATATACTTTCATACACTAACTACACAACTATAAGTGAAAAAAATACTATCTTTCAGATTCCACTGGAGGCAACTGGTTACGTACTAGGAGGGGAACAAAATAAGATTCACACCAAACAAGGAACTTTAAATATACAGCAGAAATACTTCTACCTGAAAGGTCGAAAAAGAAGTATTCAGAGAGAGAGAGAGAGAGAGAGAGAGAGAGAGAGAGAGAGAGAGAGAGAGAGAGAGAGCCGGGCAAGCACAGTACCCATCCCTTAGAGCCAAATAAACATGAAGACAATACCTGGCATGCATATAAATATTCCGTCTCAATTTCCCGTGAAGTGAACAATACACAGCAAGCCGTTCCCCTTCAGTAACATCTATCTTCGGGCTCGCTAT